>NW_008826480.1:0-226 GCF_000691245.1 Trypanosoma grayi
ACGACGACACGTTCCTGCGCGTGCCGCAGTACCTCGCCGACCTGCGCTCACTGCCTCGCCGCGGGGTGTATTGGGGAGTTCCTTTTGCCGAATCGATACAAAAAGGAAATGTTACTCACAAGTTTTATTTCTTTATGGGAATGCTCTACACACTTGCGAGGGATGTGGTGCAGCAGCTTGTATCGTTTGAGCCTGTGCGACGGCTGGTGCGCTTGCCGTACAGCAA
>NW_008826480.1:266-3332 GCF_000691245.1 Trypanosoma grayi
CCAGCACTGGTGGCTTTTGAGGATAGTTGGCGCCGTTTTCACGGTGCCCATAATGGTGAAGGACGCCTCATTGTGAGGCCTGTGTCTCTCGTTCTTCACCTCCCACGTGAAGGTGAGTACTATACTTTAATGTATATGTTTGGTAACGACACAAAGAGGAGAAGAAGTGTGTGGAAACAACGCAGGCAGGGTGTGATGAGACTCCGCCGTTAAATAAGCCTGATAGGGAATCATCGAAGGGCTTTGGTTTATTCATGTTATATTCTCTAGTCTAACTTTCTCACGCCCTTGTAATCCTTTTTTTTTTGCTTCAATACTACGTGGTTCGTTCTCTCTTAGAATATACGTTTGCTTTTCTGCGCTGCTTCTGAGCAACCGTCTACTATTCTGTGTTAACAGTAGTGCGCTTCACTTGTGCTTGATGGGTTTGACTTCATGTGTGCTAGGCAAGCCGTATTGATATTATCTACTGTTGTTGGCACTCTTGTTTTTACTCCTCCTGCAGCCTGTTTCATTATCTTCTCCCTCCCTACCCTCTCCCTATAGCAGCGCGTATCGGTCACGGGATTCCGCCTAAGGTATACGACTCTTATTTATGTGTGGGATGTGTCTTCCTTCTGATTGCAGTATTGGGCTTCTAATATTTGGATGTCAGGCCTTTGCTTCCTTCACTGAACTTCCACATGACAGAACCTTTAAAGACACTGTGACGGATTCTCGCAGCGCACACGCCCTGTTTGACAGTGAGTCCCTGCAGTACGTCCCACGCAGTGTTGTGCGCACGTGGGGAGAGCGTGACTTCCTCATTGCGCTCGGCATCCCATCTGTGGACATGAATGTGCGGCGGAGGCGCCGCGACCTCCAGCGTTCAACGCTCTGGACGTTCCCTGGAGTGGCGACGAGAGCAAACAACTTCACCGGTGCGATGCTGGTGCTGTACGTACTTGCGCGGCACCCGTCGCACAACTTCACGTACTCCGCGGCGCTTCTGAAGGAGGCGGCGGAGTGGCACGATGTGATTGCGCTGCCGATGAATGAGGGGCGCCCCTCGACAAAAAAGACGATCGGCGGCGGCGGCTACTGGGGCATGGAGGCTGAGATCGGGCTGAGCCGCAAGGTGTTCCTGTGGTTTGAGCTTGCGGTGCGGCTGTTCCCGAGGGCGAGCTACATTGCAAAGGGCGACGACGACTCATTCATAAGGGTGCCGCAGTACCTCGCCGACCTGCGCACGCTGCCACGCACCGGTGTGTACTGGGGATATATGCACTACCGGAAATTGCGTAAGGGTAATGTTACTGTGAAGTTCTACTATGCTGTTGGGACATGTGCCACTCTGTCAAGGGATGTTGCGGAGAGCTTTGTGTCGTACGAGCCGCTGCAATTTATGGTGAGCCTGCCGTACGCAAAGGAGCGTGAGGCGGACTTTGTTGCCTTGAAGATGTCCCACGAGGACATGATGGTTGGATACATTTTGTACGAGGCACAGATCCCAAATTATACGCTTGTAAGAGACAGTGCATGCCGCTTTCACAATCTGCGGCATGGTTGGCCTTTTCGCCCTCTGACTAATTTATCTGTGGTTGTCCATGATACCACCGAGAGTGAGTTTGTCGAGGTGATGGAGCGCTTTAAGAACGACACTTCGCCTGCTGCAAAGCCTTTTAAGAAACGACGAAAGTATCTCGTTTCTACCTGTTAGTAACTATATCCATATAATAGGAATATTTTCCGCAGTCACGCTTCGTTTTCGAGCACAGCACTTTATGATTGATATGGATGTGTGCTGTATTATCCTCTCGTATCACTCTGTGGGCTCGTCTAGTCCGTTAACGTTGTTGTATTGCATGGAGGGTTGGTGTTGTGCGGATGGTCTCCCACTCTTGTTTGCGGCGTTGCTTCTCCTTCCCTTGGTGGGCTGCTTTTGCTTGTTTGTGGTTCTGTTTGTGAGGTGGATCATCTCCGTTGTTTTCTTTCTTGTTGTGTAGAGGAGCAGCAGGTGGTCAGCTGTGATGTCGAGAGCGTGTCGTATTCGTGTGCCCCTTTCGCGATTGGCGGTGTGTCTCCACCAGGGATGTGGTACGGCATTGTGACGGTGCTGAAGAGATAGCTGAGCCACTGGTACTGGAGTTGCGGCGGCATTGTGCTCTGCTCTAGCTGCTGTATGTGCAGAGTAACGGAGATGAAGTATGGCTGCCTAAGCTATGTGGTGCTGCGTGTATCTATTTGTAGCTCTAGCTTTGTGGTTGTAGCTCTATGGCTGTGCAGAGCAGCGCGTTGGTGGAGATGTGGGGGAGATGAGATTCACTCCCTGCTGTGGTGATGTTTTTGAAGTTGTTTTGTATTGTGCTGGGGGCCAACTACTTCTCTGTTCCTAGTGGTGGTTCTGTGTGTGCTTGGACGACTTCCGCCGCACAGCTTCATCTTTGCCGTATACGTCTGGGATGATTCGGTGGAGGAACACTATGTGGTTGCCTCATTGATGACTGAGGTGAGTCTGATCTCTAATAAGATGAGTGCTGGTTGATTTCCTGTGCAGTAATGAAGGTGATATTGGGATGAATTGATAGCTGATCCTGCTGTGTACGCTTGTGCTGTGTTTGTATTGTGTGTTTGTGTGAGTGTGCAGCTATCTTGTTGTAGATTGAACTGTTTTTCTACCTGTGTTGGAGTCGTTTCGTTTGCTCTACAATCTTCTTGTTCTGGAGTTATGTTTGGGACGAAGTATGCTGCTCCGTATGTTGTTGATTTGGAGTCCAAGCGTTGGCCGCCGCATTTCCTGTTGCGGTTTTTGTTAGTGAGTACTGCTGATCGCCGTTTGTGGCGGTGCGTCTTTGTTCTCTGGAGTTTTGGCGTGATGCCGGCGATGTGAAGCCGTTTAGTGGGTTGAGTTATCCGGACGGTTTGGGCCAGTTGCATTGGGTTTTTGCAAAATAAAAAAAACACATGATGGCGCTGAGTCACATACTTCTGTGTACCGCTTTATTGTGGAAGCTGATTTGCCTCTTCCTTGTTTGTGCCGCTTTTACAATTGTGCTGTATCCTTTTTTTTTTTTATTGGTTGGGGGG
>NW_008826480.1:3342-7185 GCF_000691245.1 Trypanosoma grayi
TCCTTTTTTTTTTTTATTGGTTGGGGGGTGGGGTGGGGGGAGATGTTTGCTGTTGGGCTGTGTCTCTTGAGTGTGCAGCACCTGCCCCGTTTGCCAGCGTGCGGCGTATTGAGCCGCTGTTTGTTGTGCCTGATGCATCTTGATGGATTCCCCGTGTGTTTCTTCCTCGCGTCCCCCCTCCCACCAGGTTGCGTGCATTCCGGGCTAAAACGTGCGTCGGGCTGCGATGCGGCGTCTCCCCCGCGTCGTGACGTCCTTGTCGTCGGACGAGACCGACTCCAACCTCCAGGACTTCGTGAACGCGTCGTGGGAGGTGGTACGGCTGTCCAGCGTCGGCTCATTGCCATTCTCCGACTTCTCCCACCTCCCGTACGAGGAGCAGTCGACATTTCTCTCCAGCACCATCGATACCACGTCGCCAGCCCCACAGATCGCCGGCGGCCGCGACAGTAACGACATGGTGCTGAGCGCAGTCACGCCAGTGCCGAGAGATGCATTTTTCTCCGCGTCTGTCAGCACACGGCCGTCAACGGTTCTCGTTGGCCCAGTCGCCGCGCGCGCGAAGGCGCAGGAAAGGACGACCGTGTCGCAGTTAAACTCCACGCGGAAGTTTGAGGATACGCAACCGCTACCAAAACCGTTGTTTCATTCCGTTACTGAGTTGAAAGACTCGTTTTCTTCTCCGTCTGGCGAGATGTCTTCTCTGCAGAGTGGGTTGTCTCCTTCTGCTGCGCATCTGCCACCAGTGTCGTCCGTGTGCAAGCAGCACGAGTCGTCGCCAGCTGTAGATACGGTGGGAAAATGTAGCAACTCTGAGCCTGAGGCCGACAAGCACCCCTCGCCGTCTCAACACCGTACTAGGCGAAAGGGACCACCCAACGGACGCTCCATGAGGCGTCGCATGGTGACTTTGTTTTCCACCGCAGATGTGGTGGATTGGGCTGAGGATAGTCCCTGTATGGTGCCCTTGCAGGTGGAACGAACCACTCCGCAAAAGAAGCCTTTGAAAGGCACTCGTACGGCTTCCTCTGCACTGGGCGAGAAGCAACAAGTTCCAAACATTGTACGCGACACAAAACACAAGGTTGTAGTGAAACCTGAAGTGACGCCTAACGAAGGCACCTCAACTTTGTGCGAAAGAGTGGCTGGCAGCTCAGCAAAGGGGGCGCAGCCGCACACCACCCCTCCCACTGGGGAAAATCAAGAACAGCGCAAGCCTGCTCCGTTTACTTTGCTTCATTCAGAGCCTAGGAAGGAGGAGGCGCGCCCTGTCGCGCAAATGAAATCGGAGGCTGGCACAATAAAGAATGCAGTGCCGACGCTATCCAACGCGGTGCCACAAGCTGCGAACAGCAGCCACACATCGGCGCCTCGGAAATATGTGCCCCCCGATCGGCTGATGCGTCTCGTAAAGGATGTCACGGATCCGGAGGTGTTGTTACTCATTCGTGACTATATTGCGGAACACTACCGTGACCCAAAAATTCGTGCAGTCATCGACTTGTGTGACGCTATTCTCAACGGGAACGACGAGGGCCACAATGAGCGCCAAACAGAGCCCAACTCGGACCGAAAGGGAAGGTGCCACGATGACGATGAGCACAATTTCCTGGAAAATGATGAAGATGCATATGATGTGGCTCCTGGCGATGACGAATTCGACGACAGCAATATTAAAACATTACCATACCCTCCGATTGATCCACGTGGACGCTTCTCTTTCGTGGCTCCGTCAGTACACGGGGTTACTACCTCCATCTTCAGCTCTGGTAAGCTCTACAAGATCGTGACGGGAAAAGGTGAAATCTTTTTCTTAAATGACACTCTGCAGTATGCCATGATAGTACGCGTACGCTGTCAACTGAAGGGCAACGAAGTGATCAACGAAAAGGCGGTCTGTACGCCGTTAGAGACCGGCGTAACAGAGATTACCCTGGCAGTACTGCCGGAGGAGACCATGTTTTTCATGAAAAGTGACAGCAAACTTCCGCGCGTCCGGGCAAAGGGCGTCATTCCACCGTCGGAATTCGTTGCGCCGTCCGTGCCACGCTGCATGGAGGATATATCGAAAGGCATTGAAGCCGTACGGTCAAGGCTGGGTCCGTGGAGCCGTGCAAGTGATCAGAAATCCTTTTTGAGATGCTGTATGAACAACAATCTTAAATTTACGGACCTTGAGTTTCGCCCATCTGCCATTTCGTTATTTCGGCCGGGTGTTGATACGGTGGCCGTTGTTCCATTGACATGGCGCCGTCCGCAGGACTATCTGCTCCTCACAGAGGTATCCGAGGTGCGCTTATTTCGTCAGGATATCTCGTGCCATTTGGTGCGACAAGGTGATTTAGCGGATCACACCGTTGTTGCTAGCATTGCTGCAGTGGCCCAGTTTCCGTCTCATGTCCGTTGGATGTTCCGTCACCCGGTGAGTTCCTCGACGGGGAAACGCGAGCGTGCGATTGGCGTGTACCGTGTGCGGCTATGTGTGGGCGGATGGTGGACGACACTGCTACTCGATGACTACTTTCCTGCTTCAATGAAGGCGCCACTTTTTGCGCGGTGCCCGGTTGATCCGCGCCGCCTTTGGGTCTCGCTTCTGGAGAAAGCCTACGCCAAGGCGCTTGGCTCCTACGCAGCATTGTGTGAAGCAGAGGTGCTCGACGTCATGACTGACTTCACGGGATACCCGTACCGCGAACTTGACGAACTCTGGGCTGCGGCGGCGGAGAACCCGGACGTCGCCAAGACACTCTACAATTATATCCACAGTAGCGCAAAGCGTCACTTTATTGTCATGGTGTACACACCATCGTCACATGAACCACAGTCTCCCTCCTCGTCAGGTATATCGCGTCGCCTTTCAATGCGGTTGAACGGCTCGACGGAGGCGACCGCGCTGTTCATCCCTGGCCATGTCTACTTCATCACGGAGGCGCTTTACTATGAGGATTTAGACTTGCGCATGGTGCGGCTGAAGAACCCATGGACGTGGCGGACAGCCCGAAGTGCGCGTCAGGCAAACACGTGGAGACGAGCCAAATGGTTTGAGCAGCCGGACAGAAGCTTGTCAATGGGGAGTGTTGGTACCATGATACAGTCGAAGCGTGGCAACGGTGCTGGCGACTCTTCTCACAGTCTCAATGATGATATTGGAACGATGTGGTTAGAATGGTCTGAGGCACTCAATATATTTGCGGGTGGTGGTGTTTGCTACACCCTGTGGAGTTGGCACGACTACCGGATTAAAAACTGCTTCCGAAACGGCATTCCCGATGTCGTTCTTGAAGTGTCGGTTAAAAAGAAAATGGAAGCCATCATAACCATCTCTCAGATGAGTCTGCTGAATAACCCCGGAGGTGTGCAATCGGCTGGATACGACGCCGTACTCCTCTTGGTTTCTCGTCATATGGAAGCGAAGAAAAGAGAGATGCTCGCGTTCAAGAGCTCCAACGATTTAGAGGTGCGTAGCGGTAAATTGACATACCACGCAGCTCGAGAGGTGTCGCTCAAGTGCATTTTCGAGCCCCGGTACAGCCCCTTCTATGTCATACCAAGGGTGCACGATCAGTGCTGCCGGGATAAGGCACCATTTGTCGTTTCATTCATGTGTGACACTGTGGTGGGCGGTGACGATGCTCATGTTCGCTTCTGCCGTATGGACAAGGCGTGCGATGTATTCCGGAACATGCCATCGTTTGCGGTAAATAGCAATCTGTGCACCCCCACCGTTGCGGCATATCAGCGTCGTACTGATGCGGGTATATTTACTTTTGATGGCCAATTCATTAAGCCGTAACCGCATTGTATGTAAGAGGAACTATAGAATCATGGGTAGGATCCTGACGG
>NW_008826481.1:0-7178 GCF_000691245.1 Trypanosoma grayi
TTATTACTATTTGGCGAAGCACGCCCCTTTTTTGCTGGGCAAAGAGTGGCGCGGTGTGCCTCCTCTGGATGCCGATGCTGCTGCTGCTGCTGCTGCTGGCGTAACCACAGCTGCTGTGTGTTCTGCGCTGCCGGATCATCTCGTCCCTTCGTATTCTTCTCTTCCTTTCCTCTTGCCCACCCTTCTCCGCACTTCTGTAGCGCTATTTCAAGCTTTCGTAAAACCTCAACTACAGTAAAACAAACCCAATCCACATAATTCTTGACTCTCTACACAAACTTCAAAGATGACGGAGACATTTGCGTTTCAGGCTGAGATCAATCAGCTGATGTCGCTCATCATCAATACCTTCTACTCGAATAAGGAGATTTTCCTGCGTGAACTGATCAGCAACTCGTCTGATGCGTGCGACAAGATCCGGTACCAGAGCCTGACGAACCAGGCGGTGCTCGGCGACGAGCCGCACCTGCGCATCCGCGTGATCCCGGACAAGGCGAACAAGACGCTGACGGTGGAGGACACCGGTATCGGCATGACCAAGGCGGAGCTGGTGAACAACCTCGGCACGATCGCGCGCTCTGGTACGAAGGCGTTCATGGAGGCGCTGGAGGCCGGCGGCGACATGAGCATGATCGGGCAGTTTGGTGTGGGTTTCTACTCTGCGTACCTCGTGGCGGACCGCGTGACGGTGGTGTCGAAGAACAACGACGACGACGCGTACACGTGGGAGTCGTCCGCTGGCGGCACGTTCACGGTGACGCCGACGCCGGACTGCGACCTGAAGCGCGGCACACGCATCATCCTGCACCTGAAGGAGGACCAGCAGGAGTACCTGGAGGAGCGGCGGCTGAAGGACCTCATCAAGAAGCACTCGGAGTTCATTGGGTACGACATTGAGCTGCTTGTGGAGAAGACGACGGAGAAGGAGGTGACCGATGAGGACGAGGACAACGAGGAGGAGGCGGCCAAGAAGGAGGAGGGCGAGGAGCCGAAGGTGGAGGAGGTGAAGGACGAGGACGAGGCGAAGAAGAAGAAGACCAAGAAGGTGAAGGAGGTGACGCAGGAGTTCGCGGTGCAGAACAAGCACAAGCCCCTCTGGACGCGTGACCCGAAGGATGTGACGAAGGAGGAGTACGCCGCCTTCTACAAGGCCATCTCCAACGACTGGGAGGAGCCACTGTCGACGAAGCACTTCTCCGTGGAGGGGCAGCTGGAGTTCCGCGCGATCCTGTTCGTGCCGAAGCGCGCGCCGTTCGACATGTTTGAGCCAAGCAAGAAGCGCAACAACATCAAGCTGTACGTGCGCCGTGTGTTCATCATGGACAACTGCGAGGACCTGTGCCCGGAGTGGCTGGGCTTTGTGCGTGGCGTCGTGGACAGCGAGGACCTGCCGCTGAACATCTCACGCGAGAACCTGCAGCAGAACAAGATCCTCAAGGTGATCCGGAAGAACATCGTGAAGAAGGCACTGGAGCTGTTCGAGGAGATTGCGGAGAACAAGGAGGACTACAAGAAGTTCTACGAGCAGTTCGGCAAGAACGTGAAGCTGGGCATCCACGAGGACAGCGCCAACCGCAAGAAGCTGATGGAGCTGCTGCGGTTCCACAGCTCGGAGTCCGGCGAGGAGCTGACGACGCTGAAGGACTACGTGACCCGCATGAAGGAGGGCCAGAAGTGCATCTACTACGTGACGGGCGACAGCAAGAAGAAGCTGGAGACGTCGCCGTTCATTGAGCAGGCAAGGCGTCGCGGGTTCGAGGTGCTCTTCATGACGGAGCCCATCGACGAGTATGTGATGCAGCAGGTGAAGGACTTTGAGGACAAGAAGTTCGCGTGCCTGACGAAGGAGGGCGCGCACTTCGAGGAGACGGAGGAGGAGAAGAAGCAGCGGGAGGAGGAGAAGGCCGCGTTTGAGGGGCTCTGCAAGGCGATGAAGGAGGTGCTGAGCGACAAGGTGGAGAAGGTGGTGGTGTCGGAGCGCCTGGCGACGTCGCCGTGCATCCTCGTCACGTCGGAGTTCGGCTGGAGCGCGCACATGGAGCAGATCATGCGCAACCAGGCGCTGCGCGACTCGAGCATGTCTGCCTACATGATGTCGAAGAAGACGATGGAGATCAACCCGACGCACGCCATCGTGAAGGAGCTCAAGCGCCGCGTGGAGGCGGACGAGAACGACAAGGCGGTGAAGGACCTGGTGTACCTTCTCTTCGACACGGCGCTGCTGACGTCTGGCTTCGCGCTGGACGACCCCACGTCGTACGCTGAACGCATCCACCGCATGATCAAGCTGGGCCTCTCGCTCGATGACGACGACGACGACAATGAGGAGGCAGCGGCGCCCGCCCCTGCCGCCCCCGCGGAGGCCACCGCCGGCACGTCCAGCATGGAGCAGGTCGACTAACCGCGTGCTGAGCTCACTGCGTGCAGCTTCTTTTGTTTTCTGATTATTTCCGTTTTTTTCTTTTCTTTTTATTTCAGTAATCACTCTTCCCTTCTCTCTATTATTATTATTATTATTATTACTATTTGGCGAAGCACGCCCCTTTTTTGCTGGGCAAAGAGTGGCGCGGTGTGCCTCCTCTGGATGCCGATGCTGCTGCTGCTGCTGCTGGCGTAACCACAGCTGCTGTGTGTTCTGCGCTGCCGGATCATCTCGTCCCTTCGTATTCTTCTCTTCCTTTCCTCNCAGCTTCTTTTGTTTTCTGATTATTTCCGTTTTTTTCTTTTCTTTTTATTTCAGTAATCACTCTTCCCTTCTCTCTATTATTATTATTACTTTGTTTTTGGATATAGATGGTATGCTGGGTGGAGTGGTTTGGCTCTGTGGGTTTGCTTCTTATTGACATGAGTTTTGGTATGCTGATGCTTCGTTGTTGCTGTTTTTATGCGGATCTGTTCTTTAGCGTGAAGTATCAAGGGTCAAGTTAAGATATTTATACTGGGGTAATATGAGTGATACTGTCCCAGATGATGTTGCGGTGGCGCAGGATAAGGGTCTGACTCGCAAGGAACGGAAGAAGCAGGAGAAGGTTGAGAAGCAACACGAAGAGCTGCGCCTCTTGAGTGAGAGAGCTAATAATGTGAATAAAGAAGGTGATAATCCATTTTCTGTCACGTGGGAGCAGGATCAAGTTGCTGAGGGTTCACGAAACATCTCACTCAAGAGGGTGTCGGTGTCTGTTAACGGCAAGGTTCTTTTCAAGGATGCAACTGTGCGATTGTCCGCTGGTTCGCGGTACGGATTAATGGGTCCTAACGGCCGTGGTAAGTCTACGATTCTTCGTTTGCTGGGTTCGCGGGAGTTGCCTGTGCAGTCCAATCTGGATCTTTTGTTGGTGGAGCAAGAGCAGGAATTTCATGCTTCTGATGTGAGTGCTGTTAACGCTGTTCTGGAGAGTCATAAGAAGCAAAAGGAGTTCACCAAAGAGGCCGCTCTACTGCGGGAGAAAGTGGAGCTGAGTGAAGAGGAGATGGTGCGGTTACAGTTCCTTGAAGAAGAGCTGGATATGATGGGTGCATCGCAAGCGGATGCCCGAGCTAGGCGCATTTTGTTTGGTCTTGGATTCCCTACGGAGTGGCACGAACGTCCGACAAAAAGCTTCAGCGGTGGATGGCGCAAGCGCATTGCATTGGCTGCAGCAGTTTTTATTGAACCGGATGTTCTCATGCTGGACGAACCGACTAACCATTTGGATTTGAACGCTGTCATTTGGTTGGAATCCTATCTGTGTGAACAGTACCGTGAGACTGCACGACGTCCCAAGACGCTTATTGTCGTGTCGCACGATGCTGGATTCCTTGATGAGGTTTGCACGCACATGGTGCACGTGGAGAACCACTTGCTGAATTACTATCGGGGTGGTTTCAGCGGCTTCGATGAGCAGCTGCGTCAGAGGCACCAAGAGCTGGACAAGAAGTATGCTGCTGTCACTAAAACAATTAAGGATAAGAAGCGCAACGGAATGTCTAATGCGCAGGTGGACGAATGGATCAAGGATCAGGTTCGCACTGGTCGATTAGACCCGTTGTACCTTGAAAAGCGCCGTGACTACATAGTCAACTTCCCCTTTGCCGAGCCTCCAGAACTCCCGGATGCTTGTATCGTCAAATTGGAGGATGTGTCCTTTAACTACCCTGGGGGACCGGTTCTATTTGAGCGTGTTAATTGCGCACTATGGACAGATAGCCGCATCACACTCTGTGGCCCCAATGGTATTGGCAAGAGCACATTGCTGAACCTTATGACAGGTACACTTGAGCCTACTGGTGGAATTGTCACAATGAATCGAAAGGTGCGTGTTGGTCGCTACAATCAGCACTTTGTGGATAAATTGCCGTTGGAGAAGACACCAGTGGAATGCATACAATCCCTCGGCATCAGCGAGGAGGACAAAGCGCGTCGTTTGTTGGGAAGCTTTGGTTTGGAGGGTATTGTGCACAAAAATCAGATTGCGACACTTAGCGGTGGACAAAAAGCGCGTGTTGCGTTTGCCGCAATTAGCGCAGAGATGCCTCATTTCCTTCTTTTCGATGAGCCGACGAACCACCTGGATGTGGAGTCTATTGAAGCTCTTTGCCATGCCATTAAAAATTTCAAGGGTGGTGTTTTGGTCGTCACACATGACGCTCGTTTGATTGAGGAGACAGACATGCAGATATGGGAAGCGGGGAACCGTACCGTGGTGCCTTTCAATGGGTCAATGAACGACTATAAGAATAAGGTACGGAAGGCTTTTGAGCTGGAAGAGATGGAGGTAATGAAGGAGCGGAAGCAGGCAATGGAGGATAAGCAGTTGAACAGCCGACTTGCACGCGAAGGTGGCGGTAAAGATGTTGACACATTGAAGCGGGAAAAGAAAGAGGAGCTGCAGAGACAGCAAATGGCGGAGGTGGATTTAGCATTCAGCTCTTTGGATAGAAAAAAGAAAAAGAAGAAGGATAAAAAAGACAAAGCGGACAAAACTGAGTAAGAAATAGAATGAGAAATATATAAGATAAAGGTTTTGTTTTTGAGGGTATAGACTTGTCTTCTCCTCATAAGCCTTGAGAAGAGTGCGGTGCCAGAATGAGTAAATATTGTGTGGATATCTATTCTATTTTGATTAACTGCTGCTTTTATTACTATGATTGTTATTATCATTAATTATTCTTAGTATGTCTTGCTGTGGTTGCTGTTGGTTTGTTTCTTGTATCTTTTTTTGTGGGTATACCTTTTCTGTTATTCGTGTTGCCTTTCTGTCGTTTTTTTTTTGTGTTTGTTTGGGCCTATTATTTTGTTTAGCTTTAGGGAGACAGAGACCCCCCCCCNCCCCCCCCCTTCACGGTTTCCTCGGAGAACAGATGCCCGACACACGACATGTTGGACGTTATGAACTCTGTGGGGTGGTGGGCAAGGGCGGTTTTGGCGTCGTTGAGGAGTGCCGTGATCTTCTTACAAACGAACATGTTGCTATCAAAACGATCCCCGCACGTTTTGTAAATCAAGAAAGCAAACGTCTCGTTCGTGAAATTGACACAATGTCTTTCCTCCACGATGCTCACCCGCATGTGATTAGTTTTTTTAGCATCTTTGTGACTCCGTCTTATGGTGTTGACGGACGCTCTACTGCCGAGGATGACACCTTTTCCATTGGGCCAATGGACGCAGGGCAAGTTCCGCAGCGCTTAGATGTGATGGGCCCAGAGTACGCCAACTTAGGTTGCGGTGCAGCACTTATTAAGCATCAGAATGAACTTGAGGCAGAGGTGGCGAAGATACATGCTTCAGATGAATTTAACCTACATATTGTGATGCCTCTCATGAAAGGTGACCTGCTTTATTTCATTAAGCATGCGTCCCCCTCAAGTCACAAATTGGCGATGACGGATGAGTTCATTGAGCAGGTGACTGTTGTTTTTGCATTTCAAATATGTTTTGGACTCGATTATCTGCATAAGTGTAACATTGTGCATCGAGACATGAAGCCTGAAAATATTTTAGTTCGCTTACACAACACAAATCCGTACGAATCTACAGCTCTTATAGCAGATCTTGGGCTCGCACGTGATGCCCAGGCGAGTGATACTTTTTATGTATGCACTCGCTATTATAGGCCACCTGAAATCATTACTAACGTTTCACGTGGGGAAACGTCAATAGATGTGTGGTCATTAGGGTGTATATTCTTTGAAATGGTGACAGGGCGCGCACTCTTTACGGTTAATTCAGCTTTAAATGAACACGGTATATGGGAAGGCCAACGTGCTAGCACACAACTAGAGGTTATACTCAATATAGTTGGAACCCCTACCCAGGATGAGATTCAACGCTTTATGCCGCTCGGTAATGCGCGATTGTATCTTTTGCGAAGTGTGCCGCGTCCTTCTAGGCTAGTGGAAATGATGAAGAACAACTGGCGTCTACACACAACGCAAGATCGACAAGAAAAGTGGATCGACTTGATCTCTCGCTGTCTTGCCTTTTTTCCAGAACAACGTCCTAAATGTGAGGATCTGTGCCGTCACCAGCTTTTCCAGGAATGCAATGTTTTTTATGGTGAAAATGTGAAGCAACATGATGCAAGAGAGTATCAGCCTATGCAAGTTGGTACTTTGGTGGCTGAAAACAAGCAGATTGTATTACATCTTGTTCAGAGTGCTCTACAGAAGTGCACACCGTATATTGAAGAGGAAGGCAGTACAGATGAAATTGATTGGGGAGAAGAAGATGGTTTTGCACTGTGTGGGGGCGAAGTGGGGCATTTGAATAATGATGTAGTCTCGCTAGATGATTCAAACGCAACGGGTACNCTTGTTCAGAGTGCTCTACAGAAGTGCACACCGTATATTGAAGAGGAAGGCAGTACAGATGAAATTGATTGGGGAGAAGAAGATGGCTTTGCACTGTGTGGGGGCGAAGTGGGGCATTTGAATAATGATGTAGTCTCGCTAGATGATTCAAACGCAACGGGTACTGTACTGATGCACCCTTTATCAAGCCACGATGGCACACCCTCGGCCGTAACTGATGACAATGCAGCGCACCAGCGATCATTTCCTTTTGTTAGCGACCCTGAACTTCGGCGGCAGTACGCTGCTTGTAGTGGCGCCGGTGAAGCCCGTGAGGAAGCTGTTTCGAGACTGCTAAATGATCTTCAGTACCATACACACGATCCGGAACGATCTGAGCAACTAAGAGG
>NW_008826482.1:0-7174 GCF_000691245.1 Trypanosoma grayi
AGCGCCGACTCGCTCTTCCCCGCGCACGCTGACGACGAGTTGGGCAGCGCGTTAGAAGCCTTCGTGACGAACTGCCGCCACACAATCGTTCGGCACAGCGTGGAGGAGATGCACCAGCGTGTGGGCGAGCAAGTGCAAGAGCGCGCCGGCGCCATCATAAGAGCATCCTGGGAGAAATGCAGCATTGAGGTGGCCGACGCCTTCGAATCCTTCACACTGAAGGGCGGAAGCAACGGGAAGTTGCAACGTGTGAAGTCGCCGGCCCTCGACGGACAGCTTCAGCCACGCGCCGGTGTAACGGCGCTGTTGAGTGGGCGCGACACCGCCTCGACACGCGTGTTGAATAAGATCGCCGCCTTTGCGCGGATCGTCGACGCGCAGCCCCCAGCAGAGTGGGTGGGGCACTTCACCGCACATGTCGTGGACGACGCCCCTCATGTCACTGACGAGGTTGCGCTTCTCTGGACAACGGTAGAGCAGATCCTCCACCCGATGCTGCAGCACGGCTCCGCCAGTACGACCATGACGTTCGTCGCGTCTAGCCGGCGCATGATGGAGCGCAAGGCTCTCGTCAGCGTGCTGTCACGCACCCTGAAGGTGGAGCCTGACCGCCTTGGTGAGCTGGAGAATATGCACGCCACGCGCTTCGTCAGCCTCGTCGAGCGCTGTGTTTCGTCATCAAATCCGTGGGCGAGCATCTACACTGCCATGCGCTGCGGCCGCTACGACGCCGCTGCCACTATTGCGAACAGCGCGGGATTCCGGTTGGTAGGTGAGAAACTCGAGGCCTACGCCAATGCGCACATGACGCAGCGCAACGCGTTGCCGCCGGCAGTTGACTTGCGTCCTTTGTATGAAGAGGAGGCCACGCGTGCGGACCCGTACCGACACATGGTCCTGTTGCTATTGCTCCTCGGGAGCACGGGGGAGAGCGGTGATGTGGTGCTGCCGATAGTGGCGTCACTTTCGGCGAAAGTGGCGTCTTCACTGGAAGACACACTGTGGATCCGTCTCTTTTGTGTGCGGTCTGTCGATGTGCGGGGTGGCGACAAGCTTCAGGCGCTTGCGGAGATGCAGCGGCTGCTCCTGGATGACATGCAAGAACTCGTTACCTTAGCCCGCGGTGACACGGTTCGGTTGGCGTCACTGCTGATACACGCAGTGCTGCCATCGTCAGGGCTTCGGCTTTTGATTGAGGATGACTCCACGTATGTGGACGGCATTCACATTGCCATGTGCTTCCACAACTGCCAGCTGCTCTCGTGCAGCGATGCTGAAGTGCCGATGGATCTCAGCCGCCTCATCCCGCAGTATTGCACACTCGTGCTGCTTGATGCGGACAAGCGGAACGCCCGCATTGCCCGCTCTGGTGCCGCCGTCTTCCGCTACTTCCTCCGCACCAACCTCATTAATGCTTTTGTTGACTACTGCAGCAACGAGTTGGTGTGTGCGAAGTTGCTGGGGCAGCGTGGTGGCAGCCGCTTCGGCAGCGACGGGGTGCTGCTGCAGGGAACGCCGTCGACGGAGCTGCTTAGTGCTATGGAGCGTATCGCCGAAGGGGGTGCGGCGCGTGGGCAGACGGAACTCGCCGTGCACGTCTTCTCCATGCTGGAGAGTGCTGCGGCGCTGGTGAGGGATGAGACACGCGCGAGCTACGCGCTGAGTCGCGCGGTTCAAGTGATCTGCCCCGCATTGTCGCAGGCCTTTCAGCAGCAGCCATCTAGTGAAAGCACGAACCTCTTCGTGCACGCCGCCGAACTGCAGCAGCGCGTGGCCCGCTCGACGCACGACATCCCGCACGCGCACGCTGAAGCGTTCCAGCTTCTGTGCAAGATGGGCGAGGTGTTCGTCAGCGCCGCGCGTGGCGAGTCGGAGGTGGCGCTGCGGTGCTTCTGCAGCCTCCCGTTCATCCCCACCAGCACCGACGACATTGACCGCTGTGCGGAGGCGTTTGGCGCCGTGTCGGAGTGCGTCGAGACGGCCACACCGCCCATCGTTCTGCTGGCGGCGCGGAAGTCTCTGCAGCTCGCGGAGGCGTGTAGGGCGGCGGGGCAGACGGGTGAGGCCGCGCAGCTGCGGCGGCAGGTGCAGGTGCTCACGATGTGGGTGCGCCGGTGGAGGCGGCAAGTGGGCAAGCGACTCATTGAGGAGTTGACTGCCATTGAGCAGTTGTTTGCACCTTGATGCGCCTTTGCTTGTTCATGGTTGTAACGGTAAGAGGGGGAAATGACAGAGAGAGAGAGAGAGAGGAAGTGGGCGACGGAGAAAAACACACACGCACACAGAGAGAGAGAGAGAGAGCGAGGTGTGAGAGGTTTAGAAGGCCGTGGTGGGGAGCGGGAAAGCGACATTTATTTGTTTTTTTTTCCTACACGTGATAAGCGGGGCTGCCCAGATGTGTGAGAGCCGCGCAGACCCTAATCCACACTGTTGATCACTGTAAGCGGGCGCTCCTTTCTTGCTTACTTCCAGCTCCGCATTTCATGAGGGGTGGTGAGGGGTTTTGCTGTCGTGATCGTTTCTTGTTTTTGCTTCGCCCTATTTTCCGTTAGCGCAGCCGCCAACAGCAGCAGCAGCTGTGTTCAATTTATGGAACAGCGACTGGCTCTCCTCGCGGCCGATTTTGCGGCGCTCTACCGCGAGGTGATGAAGCGTCACCTGTTGACGCCGCACGGCCTGACTGTTGACGCATTTCAGGCCGTGTTTGACCAGACTCACACAGAGTACCTGCACTATGCCGGCTCCAGCCCCACGCGCCCCTACCACCGCGACGTTGTGGAGAGCGTGCTGCAGTTAGCGGCTGCGTACCTGTCGCTCCCGCCTGAGGCAAGCCCACATGGCCGTGTGTTCGGCATGTGTCTTGTCTTTTTTCTCTACGCGACGCAGCCGGCCATAGAGACTGAGCCGGTGAAGGTGCGTGTGCCCCTGGGAACCCTGCAAAATTACGTGGAGGATGCAGCGCCGCAGCAGAGCGTCACCGCAACACCAAGAACCGTCTCCTCAACGCAGCTGCGCCGGCGTGTGACGGATGTGGAGCGGCGGATGCTGCTCGCCCTTCACCAGGCCGGTGCGTGGCACGTTGTACCCTTCGACGACGTGTCGGTCTACGTGCGCACGCTGCTGCAGGTGCACGAGGCAGAGGGTGTGCCGCTCGTGACCAGCACCACTGTGGGGCATCAGCAACAGCCGGCGAAGAACGCTCTTGGGAATGACGCTACGCTATCGCAGAAACTCGAGGCGTATGACTCACTGAAGCAGCGGCTTGGTCTTGGCACGGCGTTGAGTTGGCGATAAGCAAGCCGAGAGAGAGAGAAAGAGGATGGGTCTTGCGCAATGTATGTGTACATTGCTCAATGAATTCTGATACTCATATGTGTTCACAGGGAGAGAGATATATATAAATGTATATATATATATACCGCCTGTCTTTTCGTTTGGTTTGTATTTATGTATAGAAAAGGGAAGGAAAAGGGGATGCATCGCCTGGTGTGGCGGCGGCGGGTGTCGTTTGTGTTTTCAAGCATACCTCGGCGCGTTCACCTGCAGTGCTGTCGCTGCACCACCAGCAGCTACACGGATGCCTCGCGGCGCGAGCCATTGGAACTGATTGATGTAATGGGCAGTGCCGAGTGCACCTCTCACTCCCACGTGGATGGTGTAAAGGGCTCCAAGGAGGTCTCTCGTGTGGATTTACAGCAACTGCTGAGGGATGCCACCGCTGGTGAGAGGAAGCATGGGGTGGTTGAGGGCGACCACACCAGCAGTGATACCAACAACGACGGGAACACCAGCAGCAGCGGGAATTCGCCTTACACAGTGCAGATTTCTGACCGATACGGCATGCCCGCTGAACTCCCGCCTGGCGCGCCGCAGTCCTTTGAAGAGTTGGGTGCATTATGCCCCAGTGACACACTGCGTGAGCAGCTGCAGAATCTGTGTGCCTCACGACGCTGGAGCGAAATGACATCAGTGCAGCGCGTCGTCATTCCCCTGGTGTTGGAGTCCCGTGATGTCCTCTGCATCGCACCGACTGCAACCGGCAAGACATTCTGCTACGTGTTTCCCTCCATGTTGAGCCTTCTTCAGACCGCAGCCGGTCGTGACGGTGCCAATCCCAACGGCAGAAGCAGCGGTGATGATGAGTTGAGCCGGTCAAATGTCGAGCTGCTGCTGCGAGATAAGATCACGAGGGGCGAGGTGTGCCGCTACTGTGAGCTCAGCGTTGCCGAGGTGAGAGTCTGCCCAATGACGGGCACACCGCACCCGCCCATTCCTGAGCCGACGGACGAGAAGCCGCTGCCGGCCACGCGACTCAGTGAACTGGCCTCTGTGGCGGAGCCGCTGCTTTTGATCCTCGTGCCCACGTCCCAGCTGGTGGTGCAGGTGTATCAGCTGTGTCACAATCTGCATGCTGACTTTCGTGTGCGCTACCTCGTGCGGGCCTCTAGTGCGGAGGAGCAGAAGCGCCACCTGAGAGCGCTGGAGGGTTGTGACGTGCTCATCACAACGCCGGAGACGATGTTACCGGCTCTCTACAAGCGTAAATTGTCGCTGAAGCGTTTACGGACGCTCGTGTTGGATGAGGTAGACGACCTGGTGTCTGTGAACCACTTCGAGAAGGTGAAGATCATCCTCGGGGCGCTTCCGAAGGGCCACCAACGGCCGCAGCGGCTGTTGTTCGGCGCCTCGTTGCCACCCGTGGCGTATCAGATGATTAAGGAGCAGATGCTGCTGCCGTCGCACCGCTTTGTGCTAGCGGATGTCAAGACGGACCGGCTTGGGCACCCGCTTCTTGTTGGTCACACAACTGCTAGTGCAGGCATCACACATGTGGTGTTTATGATCTCGCAGGTGGAGAAGATGAGCAAGCTGGCGTGGTTGTACAGCACTGGCAAGCTGAGCATCGAGCAGCGCACGCTTATATTCTGCAACTCGCGCCATAACGTGGCATACGTCTGTGAACAGCTACAGCGCCTTGTGCCGGGGCTGCACGTGACGACGCTTACGGCGCGTGCCTCCGCAACGGCGAAAGCGGGCACGATGAAACTCTTCCAGAGCGGCGCCTCTACATGTCTGGTGTGCACAGACATCCTCAGTCGTGGCATCGACTTCCACAACGTCGTGTACGTTGTGCACTACGATGTGCCGACAGACTTCGACGTGTGGATGCACCGTAGCGGTCGCTGCGGTCGGCACGGGATGCATGGCTACTGCTACACCTTCTTCCAGCCGGAAAATGTGCGGCTGGCGAAGCCGCTCGTGGCGCATCTTCGGCAGACGCAGCAGCTAATTCCGCCGAAGCTTAACGAATACGCGAAGCAGTCACTTATCGACACCTTCAAGAGTTCGCTCTTCTGTCATCCCACACGGCCGTACCGTGCAAGTGATCCGCAGCGGCAGCACCCGGTGTTGAGCCGCGGGACGCCGCGCTTTCCTGACTACAGGCAGGATAGGCTGAACAAGAACTTCCGGCCCCTTTGATACATCACCGTCGCTGCCAAGGGTTGGTTCTGCCTGTCACTGGTTGCTACATGCACGTGCGTATGAAGACACACACGCACACGAAGAGAGAGAGAGAAACAGGGGGAGGAAGAAACTCAAATGACGGCGTGGGGGAGGGGATTGCTTCCTACTTCTTGAAGAAAGGCAGTGGTNTGCCAAGGGTTGGTTCTGCCTGTCACTGGTTGCTACATGCACGTGCGTATGAAGACACACACGCACACGAAGAGAGAGAGAGAGAGAGAGAGAAACAGGGGGAGGAAGAAACTCAAATGACGGCGTGGGGGAGGGGATTGCTTCCTACTTCTTGAAGAAAGGCAGTGGTGTGGAGGTATATTCGGAAGTTAGACATCCATGCTCCCTATCTCTACTTTACTCGCTCTATCTTTGTCGTTATTCCTATTCATCATCGTTGCTCTTGTGTGAAGATATACGACAGTCTCAAGCTAACTCATCAGCTTTAAAGTCACAGCCAAGAAAATAAAAACGGAAAGACAATTAACCGAAAATAAGCGGAGTAAAAGATAAAAATGTTTTGCCGCCGCATGTCACTGATCCCCTTGGGAGCCGCATCCGGGGTGCTGTCTCTCTCCGCCCGCCTGCAGACAACTATCCCGCAGAACCAAGCGCCTCAGTGGGGAAGCGCACACGTCAACCGCCTCACGTTCGTAGACGAGGTGCAGCAAGCCCCGGTGCGAGTGGTGGAGGAGTGCAGCACGGACCGACCACACTGGTCGATCTCGGACGTGGAGAGAGTGAAGGTCACACACAAGCCGACGGATGGCTTCGTCGACCGCCTCGCATACTTGGCGGTGCGGGCCTGCCGCTGGTCTTTCGACACCTTCTCGCTGTACCGATTCGGTCCCATGACAGAGCAGAAGGTTATCACGCGCTGCCTATTCCTCGAGACGGTGGCCGGCGTGCCGGGGATGGTGGCGGGGATGCTGCGCCACATGAACTCGCTGCGCCGCATGCGCCGCGATAACGGCTGGNCCGGCGTGCCGGGGATGGTGGCGGGGATGCTGCGCCACATGAACTCGCTGCGCCGCATGCGCCGCGATAACGGCTGGATCACCACGCTGCTCAACGAGGCGGAGAACGAGCGGATGCACCTCATGACGTTCATTGAGATACGCCAGCCGGGTTACCTCTTCCGCTTTGCCATCCTCGCTGCGCAGGGGATCATGTTCAACTTTCTCCTTTGCGCGTACATAATCTCGCCGCGCTTCGTGCATCGCTTTGTCGGTTACCTCGAAGAGGAGGCGGTCATCACGTACTCCAGCATCATACGCGCGCTCGACGAGGGGAAGCTGAAGGACCTCCGCACCGCCGTGCCGGAGGTGGCGAAGGCGTACTGGGGCCTGAGCAACGACGCCACGTTCCGCGAGCTTATCAATGTCATTCGCGCCGACGAAGCTGAGCACCGTGTGGTGAATCACACATTCGCCGACATGCACCAGCGCCGCCTGCAGCACAGCGTGAACCCATTCGTGGCACACAAGTCGCGCTCCGCGGCTGCCGCTGACGTTGGCACGTCCAACACTTCTGCTACTGCTGCTGCTGCTGCCCCTACCAACACCTCAAACACTGCTGTGAAAAAGTAGTTTCCCAGGCCGTGTTGAAGGTGTATGGGTCTCTCTCTTTCTCTCTGTCTATCTGTATGTGTGCGCAGGGG
>NW_008826483.1:0-424 GCF_000691245.1 Trypanosoma grayi
ATATATATATATATATATATATGCGCCTACATAAGTGCGGCTTCGGATCTCTTTTCTCATGTCACTGGGTGCCTGTGGTGGATGTGTTGTTGGAAGATGTGAACGGGGGTAGGCACACGCCGGCACACACGGTGTGTGTGTTATTCTATGAGCGTTCCACGCGGGGGAGAGGGGGGCATACGAGATGTTTTTTTTCGTTTCGTATTTTTCATGTTTGCTCCTTTTCATTCTTAGTCGCACTCTCTCCACACGCGACCAAAACAACAAAAGTTACCTGTTTTCCTCACAAACGTCGTGGGTACATCCGAAATAGACAAAACAAAGAAGGAACGAACCCAACAAAAGCAACCACAAACACAAAAGACCAGGCCGACAAAACACAAAAAAATAAAAGATAACAAGTGAAGGGGGGGGGGGGGGGGGG
>NW_008826483.1:609-4706 GCF_000691245.1 Trypanosoma grayi
AAAAAAAAAACAGAAATTAATGAACGGAAACTGAGAAGAAAGGATAGTGTTGCACCGCTGGCCACATTATAGAGGATAGGAGGGGAGTCTCGTTGTTCACCCCTCCATTCTCGTTCTTGCTTTATGTGAGGTGGTAAGCTCCTACACCTGCTTGTGTGTGTTTGAGCCCTTTTCCATGAATTATTCGATGATATGAAACTTTCGTCTCCAAGACCTCTTGCGTTTTTATATATTGTTGATGATGCTGTTGTTTTCATCTTTGCTGCTGCAACAAGTGCTGGGGGAAAGGGCAAAAGAAAGATGGAATGGATTTCTTTCGCCAGCCTCTGAACACCGAAGGATAACTCCTTCCCAAGCGCACACACACCGGTGGACAGGGCGAGTATGAAATCCTTCTTAATGAATGAGGCAACACAACAGATTGGGTGCAGTGTAAAGGTCTATTTCCCTATTTTGTGTACTGTGCCTCCTTCTTTTCTCACGTTTTTTGTTTTGTTTCTTGCTNAGATTGGGTGCAGTGTAAAGGTCTATTTCCCTATTTTGTGTACTGTGCCTCCTTCTTTTCTCACGTTTTTTGTTTTGTTTCTTGCTTTCTTTCATTTCTTTTGTGATGCTTCTTCTTATTCAGGTTCGATGTGTCTTTCTTTCGCTCTGCTCTCACTCTCTCTCTCTCTCTTCTGCATTGTGAGTGCTCCCCTTCTTCTTGTGGTGCTCGCAGGGCTCCTTCGGCTACATGACGGACAGTTGCACCTGTACGCATGAAAGGGCGGGAGGGGTTGGCTGTGCACTCTCTTCCCCCCTGTGTGTTCTCCGCTCCCCCTCTTGTTCTTCCGTTCTTGTTGATTTTCGGTCTTTTGCTTGGTACTGCTGCGCTCTCTGCATTCTTCTGTGGGCCTGATGGGAAGGACATTGTGGCGCGCGGCAGTGTTACTTCTTTTGTCTTGTCGTTGCGGCCGCAGAAACCAAAGAGCAGAAGAAACATTAAGCACCGCGGAGAGAGAGGTGACTGTGACCAGCCACAGAAGATGACAACGGTGTTGTTAACAGGACTGAAGGTAGGAAGACAATTCGCCCTTCGCGTGGGTTTTTTTTTATTATCTCATCTGTTGTTGTTTTTTTTTTTGTTGTTTAGCCGCATTTTTTGTTTTTAATTATTCGGCTCTCAATCAAACCTATGCCGCCCGTCATGGGTGGTGGCATCCACCACACGCACGGTGGGGGAAATGGGGTTGGACGCGGCACCAAAAGAGCTGCGCACGTTTCCCACATGCCAATACGATTAAGGACGGGTGGTGAGCAACATCAGAAACAGTGTTAATAATACAGTCAGCAACCGAAGAAGAATTATTATTAGAGAAACATGAAACTGGAGGCAAAGAGGGGGTGGGGGAAAAAAAAGTTTTTATGAGGGCGAGGATAACAGACCTTTATTATCTGCTGAATGTGGTTCTGATCATTTGTGATGGGTCAAAAGGAAGGGAACGAGTGGTAAAAGTGTTTCTTCAGCTGCTCTGTGTGGTGTTTTCTTCATATACAAGCATATACGCAGAGAGAGAGAGAGAGAGAGAGAGAGAGAGAGAGAGGGAGGTGTGAAAAAAAAGCAGTATGCATTTTTAAAAGTGTATGTTGCTGATTATTGCATTGCCTATCTGCTGCCCCCAGCGACAGAGAGGACAGGAATTCATCTATATATATATATATAATATAATATAGTATATATATATGTATATGTATATATATATTGTATTATGTTATGTTATATTGGCTGGTGGATGCGAATCGACGTGGGACGAGGTGCGAGTGTCGTGAGCGGCTGGGTAGGTGAAAGCGGGGAGCTGTGAGTGTGTCATGCTTCACGCCCAGCATTCAGTACGACTCGCAGCCGATCCTTTGTCCTCTTTTCATGTGGAGCCGTTGTTTGCACTCTACATGCCGTCCTCGCTTTTCGCCACGCGACGCCATTGTAAGCACTATCATCATTATGAAAAGTAGCATCAGATTTTCTTTTTTTTTATAAAAATCTCCGGGTGAATCTTTTCTTTTTGTGCTTCTCCCCTTCTTCCCCACACAGCGGCACGCCCGTTGGTGTGCCTGCGGCTGTTGACCGTGTCATGGCGGGGCGCGCCGTGGACGCAGCCGCTGTGGGGCGGTGGCCCATTTTCCTCGTAGGCGGCGGTGGCGGTGGTGGCAGCAGAGCGGAAGCCACTTCGTCACCCACCGGAGCTGTCGAGTAGAGGTAGGGAACGAAGAGTAAATATAAAGAGAAACGCGATGGGTTCCTCTGCTTGTTTAATGTTGAGCTCTGTTTGTTTCTCCGCGCAAACAAAGCGGCAAAAAAAAAAACAAACGGTGTGTTCCAAGGAGTCAACTGCGCTTGAAACGAACGCTGGACTCACACATCTGCTCGAAGCTGTTGCTTCTCGAACCTGAAATGTTCTTACTGCCTTGCAAGGGGATGACCGGGCTTTGTCTCCGCATCATTCTTTCCCACCATTTGCCCCAAGAGTGCTGTTGTTACTTTTTTTTTTCCCCGCCCTTCGCTTGTGCTTTTTTTGCCTTTGCTGTGGTGGTAGCCGCCCTGTGGGCCGTGAAGCTGAAGGAGGCGCCGCGGCGATGGAGCACGTGACGCTCTGCGCCGACTTCGCCGCTCGCCGCGAGTATCGCCTGCTCGCGGTGGATGCCGCGTGGGTGCAGCGCCAGAGGGAGAGGATCGCCGGTGGGTGTGAGGAACATCAACCACAACAACAAGAGGGGAAGGGAGAAGCGAAGAAAAGAGGAGAGGAAGCCACGCTGCTCATCATGAAGGGGCGTGAACAGCTGCTGCTCTGCGATGAGGAGCATACATTTCGCGTGCGTCGCGTGGAGTACTCAAATACACTCCTGCTCGCGGAGGAGAGGGCGATGTGCGACCATGAAGACACGTCGGTGGCTACCGCCTCGGAATCAGCTGCTGGCACAGCGTGCGACGGAAAGGTGAAGCAGAAACATGTGGTGATCTGTGCGGCGGAGCGATTGTTTGAGGCAAAGCGTGCCACCCCGCAACAGGACGCAGTGCGGCTGCTGCTACAACGACCCATGACTATTGATGAACTGGAGGCTGACGACGAAGAGGACGATGACAAACGGTTATGCAAAGATGCTGGTGCTGAGGCGGAGTCATCCGCTCTAGGCGGCAATGACCAGCGCGACTACACATTCCCGCAGCTCGTGGCTCTGTGCCGCTGCAGTGCGCACGAGTTGGCGACCACGCTAGCGGAAGCGGGTGCTGTCGTGCACCGCGGGCATGTCCGCTTGCTGCACCCGTCGCTACTGCGCGAGGCGCTGCAGGCTGTGTTGTTCTTCTTCGAAGGTGGTGGCGACACGACGTGGGAGGCGGCGGAGGCCCATTTGTGCCCCTCTGTTTACCCGCCAGTCGTGGTGCATGCTGTGCGTGCGGCGTACGGTAAGACGGAGCGGGCACCTGACGAGACGGCGGCGGCGGCGCTCCTGCAGACACGGAAGGTAGTGCAGGCGTTGGCCGCCGTCGTCGTGCTCGCCGGTGCCGACGAGGCAGACAATGACGCGATGGGCGCGGCGGCCATGCTTCCTTCGCTCGAGCTCGAGCGTTTCTACGATGCGTGGGCCGACCACATTCCGGCGTCTTTTTTCGCGTGTGGCGCTCTGCCGCCGAGGTCAGAGAAGGCGGCACTGCTGTCTTTGCTTAACGGCGCTGTTATCATCCGGAGGACGCGCGGCGACAGCGACGCAGGCGCGGTGGTTGTGTGGGCACCACACGAGGCCCTCCCCGCCGAGCTGCCGCAGCGGGTGGAACGGCTGTTTGAGCTCAACCCGGGCCGCTGGGATGCGGACGCGCTGCGGGCGTACGTGCAACCGCTGCTCGACCCCGGCGTGGCCTTCGACCACGTTGTGCACCGCCACGCAAAGGAGTTCCGCACACCAAACCAGCCTGTCACTTATGGTAGGCTCGTGTAGGTGCTAAAGCTGCATGCTGCGTGTCGTGTGCCGGGCTGCTTTGAAGCAGCTGCCCCCCACGCGTGTGTGCCCATTTACGGTTACTGCTGCGTTGAACCGTGCTTCTCTTTATTCTCTTTTTTTTT
>NW_008826483.1:4791-6612 GCF_000691245.1 Trypanosoma grayi
AAAAAAAAAAAAGTAAACCCACAACTTGACTGGAATCATGGCGTACCGTGGCAATTACTTCAGCGGGGAGCTGATTCCCGTGACAGTGGGATCTGCTAGGGGGGAAGAGCTTCGTCTCTCGGTTCCGAGAGGGACAACAGTTGGGGAAATGCGCAATTTTCTCATTCAAGAATATGACTACCCATCAAAGATGCATCTTATGTACGAATCAACAATTGTCCCTGATGACCACCGCACAGAAGATTATCCAGACGGGTCGCTTATCATTATGCTACCTGTAGATCTAGGGCAGGGTTCCGACGGAATGCAGCCGCAAGCACCATGGCCTTCGTACAGAGGATTACAATGGCAAGAGCAGCCATATGCATCCCAGTGGTCTCAGCCTAACCACCGTAACCAGCAGACCCAGCAACGGCGCCAACAAGAGCAGCATCCATGCATCCAAACAGACCAGACTCCACAGATTCGACATCAGCAGCAACAACAACAACATGCACGGCAACATGAGCAGCCTTCATACGGCCAAGCACCTCAAACTGCGCATATGCGGTACCTCCACGATCATCACCACCAGCAACAACAAAACTATCACCAGCAGCACCAACAATTGCCACAGCAGGAACGGTTTTCGTACAACCAAGCACCTCAACCCACACATATGCGGCACCAGCGACAACAACAACAACAGAACCGCCAACAATATTCTCAGAAGCCGCAGCAGCCACAACAACACAATGCCGTGCCGTCACTTCCTCAATCTAAACCATATCAAAAACAAGCATTTGAAAGACCACTCTCAGCTAAACGGCAAGGACAGCCTAGGAGAAAACAAGATCGGCTTCACAGCACGGAGCCTCAGCAGGCACCGACAACTACACCAACTCCACCGGTTGAGTTGCAACGCAGCCGACCGTCGTCGAACTCCAGAGCTTCAAGTGGAACGCGAACCCCACGAGGCTGTAACACAGAAGAAAGATTCAACCGTCAAGGTGATTCGGTAAGGTCGGCTCCGCGTCCGTCTTCTCCGCCTTTGCGGAGCCCGTACCGCAGCGGTGTTGGTGATAGTGATATCAATGCCGACTCGAATGGGACTCCACCCGTTTCTGTTACTCTTTTACAGGGCACAGATGGTGATGGGTTGAAAAATTGCACTCCGCGGGTTGCTTCTGCGTCTGCAACGCCTTTGCAAGCCTCAATGACCCCTGGAGAGGCCAATGATGCAGAAGCGGCCAACGCACCAAGCAGTGCGGCTGGGGGGGAGTCACCTAGTAGCAAGCAAATATCTCTCAAGTGTGTGGTTCCTGCTCTCAAAAAGAACATACCACTGATGTTGGCCGAGGACGCCACCCTGGATGACCTGCTGGTGGCGGTGGTAGCTCAAGATCCGCGCTTGGCGGGCTCCAAGGTTATCTTTCGCGGAAAGTTGCTGAAAGAGTCGCATGTCAAGCTCAGCGTAGCCGGAATTCGACCTGGTGCGCCTCCCTCTTCGGTGATATCGACGAATCCCAACATGGCTGGTGTGTACACTCTATTCTTTGCGTCCGGAGAGTTCAGTGACCCTGAGAAGGTTATGCTCTTGGAGATCGAGGCGGATGTAGCATGCGTTGAGACGGAGGTAGAGCGTGGTGAGCTGACACTCCAGCAGCGTCGCGGGTACTACGAGGAGTTGATGCGTATTTTGTTTCGAACAGATGATCTGCAGGAACTCGAGGGCGAATGGCGTGCGAGGCGAAAGGAGGTTGTGCTTAAAGTGACGAGTATGCAAGATAGGCTCAGGGTAACTGAAGACGTATAAAAGAAAAGTGTGTTAGAGAGAGGCGG
>NW_008826483.1:6622-7172 GCF_000691245.1 Trypanosoma grayi
GAGGCGGGGGGGGGGCGAGTGCGAAAGAGCGAAGGAACTATGTGGCGAAAGGAAAGAAGAAAATTTCAAGGACGAAGACAAAGAAGAAAAAAAATTAACATAATACCAGTGAAGGTATTCTGGAGTGCACGTTGACAGTATGGGGAGAGTATATATATATATACTGCTACCTCTACTAGTATGGGGAATAGGGTACGGCTGCGTGGTTCTGAGCTTACCCGTCACTTCCTCGGCATTCCGTTGTGGTTAGAACACATGCCTTGACGATGTAGTAGAGAAAACACGGAACAGACGAAACACAAGTGTGGGAATCGCACACTTGATGACTTCATTGATGTTTCGTGATTTGACCTTCGCTGTGCGTTTGCGGTTAGGCATGCGGTGCAGCATCCATGATGATGGGTTCGTTTCTTTCATCATTTCTACTCCAGTTTCTTGGAGGTCTCCCCCATTGCGCGACAGGGATTGCTTTGTGGCAACACCCGTGGCAGACGGACTCATCTCTTCCTCGTTTCCTTCCCATTGTGACTTGATATGGGGAGAAGATATA
>NW_008826484.1:0-6821 GCF_000691245.1 Trypanosoma grayi
CGTTTTCTTGTCGAATCTACGCCACCGCCCCTTTGCCGTGGCCGGTCAGTGATCCGGCTGCGTACGTCTGCGAAGCTGTTGAGTGGCGTCTGGACGAACACGTTGTCTCTTGAGGCACATTCCTCACTATTGTCATGAAACACTGATAGAAAAGAGCTGCCATATACTAAAAAACACTGTATGCGTCTTGTCTGTCAGTGCGTCTTCGAGATAGTCTGAGGCGAGTCCACGGTACCTGTGAACCGCCGGAAGCAGCTGCGTGCTGATGAGTATCACTTCGTGGAGGGTAATACACTGCCTCCCCGTTTTGGTATATTGATTTCATTGATTGCGTCTTTTGTCCTTTATTAGGAGATATCACGGATGCTGTTATTGAGAGAGAGTGTGCTGCTGCATTTGTCCTTAGTGTAGGTGCTGCAGTGCTGTACTTCGACAGATTTTTTCTCAATTCGTCTTGCGCCGGGTAGGTGTTTGCCCCCTTTCCGCCGTAGCAGCATCAAGTGGTTCACAAATGCCATTTTACTGACCGTCACGCCGTATATGTTGGCTTTTCCCTTTGTGTGGGCTCTGTGTGACTTTCTTTTTAAGGCCCACGCCGTCTTTTTCCTTTCTTATACCGCCAAACTGTTTTGTCACCGCTCTCTGATGTATCCATGGCCTGCGGTGGCGGTCAGTGGTGCCTCTGGCTGCCCACTGCTGTGGAGGGACTTCAATATACTTCCCCACAGATTCCTCTTCTTTACTTTTTTGCTGCAGTGATCAATAAGTTTGCGAAGAGCTTCTCTATGCATTCTTCTAGATTCTGCGGCTTCTATGCGCTCTGTCCTTTTTGTATACAGTACTTTTTTTTCTTGATATACTGTTTTGGCACCTTGTTTAAAGAGTATGGTGCGTTCTCTTTTTCATGAGTCTCAGACCTTTTTTGCCGACACGCTCCTTCTGTTGAAAATACAAAGTGCAAGCTGAGATGTGAATGAAGCAGTGCAATCTGTTCGCGTGTGAGAAATAACGTTTCCTATGTTCTGGTGTGCTGTTATTTTTTTGGCACACACGCCTCCTCTCAGTATCGCTTTGCACCTTGTCTTTTTTCTTTAGCCGTTCAACGGTGGTGAAGAAGCAAGGTAGATGCCAGGAATTGTCTGGCTTCTACTCCCTGGGGTGGTGCCTTCTGAAAGAGGCTGCGCTGTGGTCGCGCAACAACACTGTTGGCGGCGGGCTGAAGCTGGAGCTCATCGCGGCGCAACCAGACGCCACGGCGACGGACGTGCCCGCGGCGATCAGCAGTGCGGTTGGGACGTACTCCGACCTCCTCGCTGTTCTTGGCCCAGTGGGCGACCAGACGCTGATGTACGCCCGGCCAGCGTTGCAGCAGCATCAGCTGGTGGCTGTGGACCCCGTCACCGGCTCAACGCGGGTGCGCTACTGGGACCCGAACTTTTACTTTCTCCGAACGGACCCCATTCTGGCCTGTACGCTCATGTGTGGTATGCCACGACGTACCTGCGCGTGCTCCGGCTGGGCTTCATGTACCTGACGGATGTCGTGTATGGAGACGACGAGTACGCTGCTGCGGTGAGACTCCTGGAGGACACATGGGCTGCGCGCTGTCTGGTGTGGTCACAGTGATTATTGGCTTAAACACTTGTTGTTGTTGCCGTGCTAGCTTCTAAGAAAGTGCTTGTGGGATAATACAATGAAAAGTCTCTGTTTGTGGATTTCTTGTTTATTGCGATGCACTTAGTGTGTAGTATATCTGCTTTGTACGCAGGTAGACGTTTGTTTTAGTTTTTCGTTTTGCTTGGAATGCCTTTGGTTGTTGTTTCTCTGTTTTGTCTGTGCTGTGGTGAGGCATTTGTTGGAGTTTGATTCTCTTGCGTGGTGAAGGCGACGGAGGACCGCATTGCTTTTCTACGTGTTGTGGATCCCCGCGAGTTCTTATGTTTTCCCTTTTTTAGTGTTTTTTCTTCCCGCTCGTATTGTTGCCGATGGCGGCGCGTTTGCAGTGATGGTGCGAAGGAGGCGATGCACTTTGGTCGTTGGGCTGACAGCCGTCGCGTTGCTGCTGCTTCTCGTCGCGGTGCCCGAGATCATCGGGAGTAGCGTGGATGAGGGCGGTGGTGGCGCCTTGCCGCCTCACGACCCAGCTGTGCCCCTCTTCCCGTTTGATGCCGTGCGTGACACACTGGTGCTGAACCCGGGCGAGATGCAGAGCGTCCGCCGCATCCACGAGCGAGAAGTCACGTTTGTCGACGGCAGCGAGAGCTCGTCTCGGTTCGCGTGTCCCAATCGGTACATATTCGTCAACACGCACACATACGGCCGGCACCACAACCAGCTGCAGGAGATGATGAACATCATCGTGTGGGCGCAGCGGTTGAACCGCACCGCCGTGCTGGGGTGGTTTCGAACGCACAGCAGGTGGATCCACCACGCGGAGCTGTACGACTTCTCGCACGTCATGCGCCGCTACTGCGTGGTCACCGCGGAAGCGATGCAACAGCGGCTGTCCCGCACGGGACGACTGGGTGCAGCGACGCTCGCGTGCTACGGCCAGTGCGCGGGTGACACGCCGCTGCGCTCGTTTGCGAGGCGGCTGCGTGCGTCCCCTGCTGTGGTGCGCGTGCCGGCGTACTTTCCGTGGACGCAGCACGAGGCGGTGATGCGACGCGTCGCTCCGCTGCTGCAGGCGTCTCGGGCTGANGTCGTGGTGATTGGCGGCGCGTACGGCCTGTTCCTGCGCCGTGGGCTTGTGGAGCTCGCAGCCCTCTACAGTTTACTGCGCCCCTCGCCGCTTGTGGGCGGGAAAGTCGCGGCGTTCCTCGACCACAGCTTCGCCCCACGCGATCGCTTCTTCGGCGTGCACCAGCGGCACCGCGAGACGATGTGCGTGGAGGAGATGGACGTGATGCTGCGGGAGCTGCAGCAGCAGCGGCACAACGTGGGGGAGGGGCGGGGGCGGTTGATGCGCTCACAGTGCAACATCAGCGTCGCGTACCTCGCGGCTCTGCACACGTCGCTGGGACTCGAGTTGTTTTCGTTCCCGCTTTTCGTGGCGCACGACGGACAGGATGCGGTCACAGTGCGACTGCTGACGTCACGCGGGGCACGCGTCTACGACAAAGCGCACTATGGCGGCTTCGAGGACTGCGTGTATGGTTTGTGCGCCCTTGCTGTGGACTTCTTTGTGCTGCAGAAAGGGATATACTTCACTGGGAATGCGCTTTCGTCGGTGTCGCAGAACACGTGCTTTGCTCGCCTCGGCAGTGGACTGGCGTGCCACGGTATGGAGCCTGCGCTGCTACGCCTCGTGTCACGCGACGTGCTTGGGGGTGATGGGCAGAGAGCGTCCCCCATTGCCTATGCGTTGTGAGTTGCCTGCGATGGCGTGCGAGTCTCGGCGTTGGGAAACACGTCGTCGGGCGTCTGGGAAAGGCGTCACTGCTTACTGTATGGGAGAGCACTGTGCTGCAATAGCAACACTGTCACGTCTGCTACTTAGCGCAGATGCGTGCTGGAAGAAGTTAGCTGTTTGCTGCAGCGGTGACGCCGGGAGGGGGACCTGTGCCAGTTGGAAATGAGGCGGCGCTGCGTGGATGTTGGCTTTCATTCGTACGTCTATAAAGTCATGCGCGGGTGTAGCACTGACAGCAGCAGCTCTTCATCTGTCGGGTGCCACTGTTCCGCAGTTTTTGCGCTCGCGTGCTGTGCAAGTAGTTGAGTGCTGGAGTGCTTCTGCGGGGAAAGGAAAAGTTTCAATGTCTGTCTTCTGCAGCCGGATGCGGAAGCGCGAATAAGAAGAACAGGGCACGCCTTGCGACGGGCATCCAATCAAAAAGTGGCTGGCCTTGCGTAAGCGTGGGCAACGAGGAAAGCAAAAAAAAAAGAAAACTCCCTCAAGCCCTCCATGATATCGTCGAGCCGGAGATGCAATTGGGGCAATGCCCGCGATTATCGAACGCAGCGAGGCTGATTTGTGTGGTGGATCCAACATTGGCGCCCGGCTCTGAGGCGAGGTGGACACCCCAGTCGCAGCTCCATGCCGCGGCTGAAGCTGGTGCACCATTTCCCCTGGAGAAATGAGACCCCTGCCGCCAGGCTGACTGGCTTCATGCTCCCACAATGAGGTCATCTGCGGGGCGCCTGTGAAATTCCTCGCGAGAGAAGTTATTGCCGTGCTCAGCACGAAAGACCAGCTGACATACCCCAATCATGAGGTTGACAGAAGTTGCAACGCAATTTGCACAGCTTCCCGTGCCACAAACAACTCTTCGCCACCGCGACAGTGGAGCTCAGACCACTCCTCGTGTAAGGGTAAGAAGTGGGGTCCGCGGCACGGCCATTTCTAGGATGTGCGATACTGAGTTGCCCTTGTAGAAGGCGGTGGGAAAGCTCATTGATCACCAAGAAGTTGTCTGTGATACCCGTGGCGTTACATGGCACTGGTGTACGGCACAGCTGTGGATGTGTGGTTCGTCGACTATACAGCCTGCGCTTACCAGGGGCCAGGACACCTTCTTCACGGCGCCCCGCCTGCGAGACAAAGAGTGTTACGTCTATGCCTCTATTTAGCGATGGCAGAAAAGACATTAGCTGCACAGTTGGTTTTTGTTTCCGCCTTAAACGTTGCTTCGCCATGAATGCCGTGCCGGCTAAACAGTCGTTCACATTCTACCCTAGGCCTTTGATTACCCCACTCTTGAGACCGGGGCGCCCAGTGGCGACTAAGCACGTCCAATCGCTGCCGACTGACTCCGTGGCTGCGGCGTGTGGACAGGCCGCGCTGCCGTACGGTTCATTCAGGAAGGAGGCTGTGTGGCCTTTTACTCAATTGTCCCCGTGGGGAGCGCGGTCGTTCCCGCGGGCATCACACGTGTGCATCCGCCCCCCTCTCGCTCCTGTTTCTTGCTTTGCTTGCGGCAGAAAGGCACAAGCACCACAACAAGAAGGTATTCTCACGGCGATGCGCACAGCGCTGGAGTCGACCACCGCGGCGCCGCACGATCCGGCCGCTGGTCACCGCCACCCCCGCCTGCAGCTCTGCGCGGCGCTGCTCTCCCTCGTCGCGCTGCTGCTGGCTGCTCCGCGCTGCGTCGTGGGTGAGGCGCACGGAGCAAAGGGAGCAGGGCGTGGAGTGGGCGCAGGTGGAACAAAGGAAGCAAACGCATTGCAGAAGGAGGTCAAGGTACTCCATCTGGAGACGCCATCCATGAAGGGATACGAGGCCATTTCCAAAGCCCTGAATGCTGGATTTATGGCGTCGCTGTCTGCTCGTGGCTGCGCTGCTGATGCAGATGTTTGTGTGAGCGTTGTGAAGGCCGTGGCAAACAGCACCAACGTTGATGAGGTCATCGATCAGGCGGTCACTGAGAACGGTAATATTCTTGCGGTGGCTAACCTTGTTGGTGATGCTGCTTTGTGGTCTATCACGAAGTCACTCGAGAAATACAATATGACAGCGTTTGCGCCCTTTACAGTTTCATCTGCTGTCCGCACGTGGAACCCCAGCTTTTACTTCGTGCGGTCAAGTCCTGCCGCTGAGGTGCTGGGCCTCCTCCGTCACGCTATCTCCTCTCTACTTGTGCGGCGGTTGGGGTTCATGTACCTGCAGGGTCTTTCCTTCGGTGATACGGAATATCAAGTCGCCAAGAGCAGAATGTCCAAAATGGGCGATGAGTTCAGCGGCGTGTTCACTCTGAATGGATCCTACACTGGGTCCGCTGATGATGCTGTGTTCAACGCCGAGTGGGAGAAGTTCGCCGACACCCGCCCGCAGGCTGTGATTGTGTTTGGTGCACGTGTGAACGACACCATCAAATTTATCCAAAAAATGTTGACGGACCCCCGCACCGCTGACGCCTACCTGCTTGGGCCGTTTGCACTACAGGACATTCTATTGAGTACGTGGCGTGAGGCAGTGAGTGGTGGTGTTCCGTTTGTGCGTGGCCAAGTGATCACGACGGGAACCAACCCACTTGCTAACGACGCAAAGCATGAGTCAATCAAGCGGTTTCGGGAGGAGATGACGCAATATCTGTCGGACCACACAGACGAATACAATAGCACGGACCACTTTCTCAAGGACGCCAGCGACGGCGAGTTGATGGTCACTGGGTGGATTGCTGGTGAGGTGCTCAGTCGGGCTGTTAGCGTCCCTGAGGTGCTTGAAAACAACACGAAATTTCAGAGGTCTCTCTTCGACCAGCGCCGGTATTTGGTCGATGATCTTGTGATTGGTGACTTCGGTGGTGATTGCAGCGGTATTGCCGATTCACAAGGTGCCATCTGTCGCTGCAACCAAGGTGGGCGTGCAGTCTATATAAAGCAATTTGTTGAGGACTATGCTATAGAGCGGATTGTCGAAGGAACACTTCTGTTCGACCCAACGGAATGTTACGCGAATAATTTTGTGATGTTGTCTCCATTCGGCTTAATTATGATGGTTATGACTGACTGGCAGGACGCTGTGAGGGCAATGGAGGACATAGCGTACGGTACCACAGCCGCTATTGGCAGTCAGGAAAGCATGGAAAGTTTCCATTTTATGTCGGCCAGAACCCTAAATACCACAGTGTCGGATGCCAGTGCTGCCCTGACCAAAGAGCTTGAAGTGCGATTTGTTGACTGTGTGGTTGGAATTCTTCCAGAATATCTGCTTAACACAGAAGGTATCACATTCATTGACCCGGTGCCTCTCCAGTCGCATGTCAGTGGGTTTCGCCGGCACGTGATTCACCTGTCACCGACGCTGGAGCAGGAGTTCTTTGTGGTTGCGCAGTACCTCGGCAACACTACTGTTGCCAACGCCCACGCTGTGATCCGCA
>NW_008826484.1:6968-7163 GCF_000691245.1 Trypanosoma grayi
GGTGTGCGTGTGTTTGTGCTGTTCACGGAGGTCTCCTTATTCTACGATGAGTTTGTTGCTGCGTTCAATGGGAGTGCGGCTGCTGAGCGCCTAGCATTTGCGACGAGCCTGCTGCACTGGGCAAAGGAGGATACGAGGTCTCCGTCGGTGCAGAAGTTCCACGCTGCTGTGGGGGACAAGACGAAGTGGACTCCG
>NW_008826485.1:0-4100 GCF_000691245.1 Trypanosoma grayi
GAGGCGAAGCGACGCGCGAAGAGGAGCGGCGCCACACCCCCTGCCGCTGCCGCCGCTGCTGCTGCTGCCCCAAACCGCATGCGTGCACCCCTCACGAGCGGGCGCAGTATTATCTGGGGAGACACACGAGACAAGAGAATGGAGGAAGAAGAAGAGGGATAGAGAGAGAGAGAGAGACAGAAATGAGATCCCCTCCCGCCCAAAGTAAATTGCACGCAGCAGCCACAAGTCACGGCATCCCACAGCAACGACATCCATGCAAACAAACACAACAACAAGAACAACGACACATCGATGCGGTCACCGCAGCTGCAAGGGCCTGATGGGTTCTACTGCTTACACCTCAACAAAGCGGGAATTTCTCTCCCCTCGGTTTTCTGCCCTCTCCCTCTCCATCTCCCTCAAGCTCCTCTTAGTTGCCGTCGCCGGCGGCAGCGGGGAAGGTGGGGAACTCACGCTCTGTCACATCGCTTTCATCCTCCCCGCCCCTGTAGTCGCCGTCTACGCTGTCGTCGAAGCCCTCCGACCCCTGCCCCTCCATCTCCCCGAGCGTGGCGCCCTCCTCAGGCTCCTCGTACAGTATCTGTCGCAGCCCACACAGGAACCGCTGCAGCACAGCCAGCCGCGGCAGCGTCTCCTCGAACAACACCAGCCGCGTAGCCTCGTTCTCCACCGTCGCGGAGAGGAAGAAAATAGCCTGGCAGCGGAAGAAGGCGTCGTGGATGATAAGGGAGCGGATGAGCCTGAGCTCCACAAACCGCTGCGCTCGGATGCCGCCAAACGCACCGTAACTAGTTATTTGCATCCCCAGCCCGCGGATCGCCGTTACTTCCTCTGTGTGGACGCGCCTAACGCCAACCACAAGGCGACACACCGACACTATAAAGCAGACCAGCAACAGAATAAGCCGCGGTGAAAGCGACGCAGCCGCCTCCCGCACCAACAAGACATCACCATCAAAGTCGTTGATGTCGCCGATAGCCTGAAACGGCATCCAGCCGCCCATCCACAGGCGATCCATGAGCAGCGGAAGTGACGGCACCGACAGCGCCACAAGCAATGCCAGCAGCATCATGTCGTTAGGCGAAAGGAAACGCAGAAAAGGCGGCGTGTGCGGCCCCAGCGGATCGCGCCGGCAGACGCGGTACGAGCGCACAGTCTCACTGTAATCCGTCTGGTAGGCGTCCACCACTGCGTTGGTGCTGGTGACATGGTTGGCCACCAACAACTTCTGCGGGACGCCCCCTGACGGGTAAGATGTGTTGCGGGCGTCGCCCATTATCGCAGAGGTAGACACAGGGCTGCGCGAGACCCACAACTAGGTGCAGCTTCCTGCCCCCACTGCAAATCCCGTTTTTTTTTTTTGGCTTTTACTCAGCCATTGAAGAGACCAGAGAGAAAAGAAAAGAAAATAACAAAGCGCCCAGAGAGATGTAGCATGCATATAGATATACCAGCAAGAATATACAAATTCACGGGCAATACCATGTGAAGACTTCACATTTCAGCCACAACAATAACAACAACCAAACAAAAAAAAAACGCAAGCAAACATGCACCTCTGCGTGCCGTTCACACTACTCCACTGTTGAAACGAGGTTGTCGTGCAAAAAGGAATACAGCTGCTTGGCCTCTGCCTCCCCTATCGCTGTGACGAGTGAAGCCTCGTCAATTGTTGCGAGTCCGGCCAGTGAACCGCACAGCGCCATAATGCGCGGCGCATTACTAGCCGTGACACCAGGGAAGCACGACAGGACACGTGCTGCAAGGTGTGCCGTCTCCTTTGCCGCAGCTGAATCGAATGGGTCAACGTTCACTCGTGTAAGCGATGGCGCGCTTGGGTCCACCGCAGCACTTGCGCAGGTACGCTTCATGGTGTGAACGATGCTTGCCGACTGCGCGGCATCACGCGACCACAACACGTGCACGCGGGGAAAGGCGGCAAAGAGGCGTGCAATGCGCGTGAAGAGCCCACCACTGCCGAATGGCCTGTCATACGAACTCCCTGTCGGTGCTGCTGCTGCTGCTGCTGCGAAGGTTAAACGGAACGGCGTGGCGCGGTCAAACTCGATGAGGCACATGGGGTGTTCGTAGCGCCGCGAGAGAGCGGCGAGTTGCGTGTGAATGCGACCCGACTGGAGCGACTGAATGAAGTCCGGCACACTCTTCCGCTCCAGCGCATATTCCGGCGACAACACGTAGTCGGCCGTCGCGAGCGTCAGCGGCACCAAATCGATGCCACGGCAGTACAGCGCGTATGGAAGCAGCGAGCGGAACTCGCGCTCGTCAAACACGACAAGCGGCGCCACCTCCACCGCGCCATCGCCCTCACCGTCATGATCGCCGCGTCCCATCCCGAAGCGTTGCATGCGACCCGCGCGGCCCTTGTCGAGCAGGGCGGAGTCCAGGCGTTGCTGCACCGCCCGCACAGCATCGCGGTCTGAAAGGAGCGCTCCCGTCAGTGTTGCCTTCGCGTGCGCCAAGGCCTCAAATGCCTCGCGTTCCGCTGCCACAACAGCAGCCGAAGCGTCAGCGGTCTCCTGGAGACTCTCCACCAACACCTGAACCCGCAACTCCCGCAGCCGCTGCGGCGGCAACGCGTCTTGTGCCATCTCCAGTAGGCGCAGGAAGCGCAACTGCTGCTCAACGACAAGACACCGCCTCGGTGGCGCCAGGAGAGTGGTGGTGGTAGTGGCAGTGATGTTCGCACCGTCATCTGCGGACAGCGTCAGAGCCTCGTGTGTGCCGTTTAGTATCGAAATGAGCTCTGACGCACACATCACTGAGCCATCCACCACCGCCACGTGCAGGCGAAGCGGTGATAGTGCGCTGCTGCACGAGTACGCCGACAGGAGAGCGATGCCGTCACTAACACATTCGAGGTTTAGCAGGCTGGCATTTTGGTCCTGTTCTTTTTCATCTCCTGGCTGCTGCGACGGGTGTGTAAGCGGTGCTTGGCTCAACAACAGTTGGTGCAGTGATGTGGCACCCTTCTGGCAGCTCCTACTGCTGTTGCTGGTTGAGTTGATGGCGTTCGTGGTACAACTCTCTTGTGAAAAGAGAAAACTTGGTTCCTGCGAAAGCGGAACCGCCGTCGTCTTCGTCGCTTCCTCACGTGCATCACTACCGTCATTGTCGTTGCCAGTCGCCTCCTCGTCTTCATCATTAATATCATTGCCGGCAATAAACCAGGTACGCAGCTTTGCTGCTTCCGTTTTCTCCGTAATAGTTGTCTCTACACGGCGGCGTATGTCAGCCCCGTGCTTCGCCTGATACGCCGCAATAAAGCCATTCAGCTCAAGCGTCTGGAAGTCCCCCAGTGAGTGTGTGAGACGGCACACGTATCGGCGCAGTGCACGGTTTCCAAACACAACAAGCAGCAGAACAGGCTCTGCTCTCGCCTCGCCATTGCTGCTGCTGCTGCCGCCAAGTTTGCGCCGTGCGTCGCGGCACCAGCTTTGCACAACACGGTTAGTGTACTCCATAAACGGGTCCACCTCATCGCCGTGTGGGAGTAGCAACCGCTGTTGTTGTTGTTGCTGCTGCTGCTGCTGATGCGGTGGTTTGGGCGTGACGCACACCACATCCTCATCCTCATCTTCATCCTCCGAGAGAACCACATGCTCCACGGAGGCGCCGCTGCTGCTGAGGCCACAACTGGTCTCCTGCACCTTGCCAATTCGGTGAATCGCCAAGGTAACAATCGCGCCGAAGTGCTGTGACAGCGTCCATGGAGCATCCGGTGGTTGAGCCGCTGATGTCGTTGCTGCTCCTACTGCTGTATCACGTGTGTACCGCGGTGTGTGTGCAGCCAGCGCCGCCTCGAGAGAAAACAGCCATGCAAACGGAGAGAGGCGGCGCAATCCCCGACGCAGCCGCCGGAGATCAAGCAAGCTCTCAACAAGCCTAGCAAAGGGCCACGACGGCTCATGTGCCTGCAAGGCGCATTGCAGGTTATCCTCCATACTGCGGTCTACAACATCCAGAGCATCCTCGTCGCAGATGCGTGAAAAGAAAATGGTGCTGGGGTCAGACGGCGACATCCATGGTTTGCGCACATACCGCGGTGGCTGCTTCTCCAGCCTCTGCCGCTGCGACAA
>NW_008826485.1:4240-7155 GCF_000691245.1 Trypanosoma grayi
CCGCCACTCTTTCCACGGTGAGCGGCCGCTGCGCCGCCAGGCGCTCGAAATGCCGCAGAATGTCAAGGCGAAAGCGCGGGAAAAGCTGCAGATCATCAACGTGCAGCTTCGCGAGGAATGTCTCCTGCCCCAAGCGGCGCCGCTGCACCAAATGTCGCAGAAAGCACGGGTCGTCGGATAGGAGAATAAACGGCGGGCGGCGTCGGCGCGACGGCAACAGCACGGCGCCTCCACCGCGCAGCAGGATCTCCGCGCAGAAGGCAATACTAGGCACAACACTGTCCGCCCGCTGCGGGCCGCCGTGCGGCAGCAGCACGACTGCCGCGCCCACCAGCTCACGCGACACGCGGCGGTGCAGCAGGTCGGCGCACAACATGCGGCCGCACAGCACAACCACGCCACCGCTCTGGTAGTACGAGCAGCGGGTCCGTGTGGAGGTGCCCTCCTCAGCGACGTGCACCTGCACGTCTTCGCCCTTCACGCCGCGCAGCGACGCAGCGAGGGCTGACGCGACCCGTGACAAGGTGCCGCTCTTGGTGCCGTCCGGCAGCACGACACACGACACGCACGCGTTGAGCGACGGTAACTCCTCGAGTACGCGGCGGAGGAGATGCGACGCGATCGCCTCCACGTCGAAGCCCACGCTCACCACGCACAGCTGCGCGTTGGTGTCGTCGAAGCCCTGCCCCGTAGACCACTCCGCAATCTGGCTCGTTATTGTGGGCAGCATCTCCCTTTTGTGTGTGTGTGTGTGTGTAAGTATTTTCAACGTTGCATAATAATGGCAATAATAATAAAAACAGAGAGATGGATTAGGAACAAATTCCATCAACGGCAGCAGCAGCAGCAGCAGCAGCAGAAGCAAGGAGACAGACAGCTGCAAGCAGGCAGGTAGCTGCAGGAGTAAATCATAAACGANTGGCTCGTTATTGTGGGCAGCATCTCCCTTTTGTGTGTGTGCGTGTGTGTAAGTATTTTCAACGTTGCATAATAATGGCAATAATAATAAAAACAGAGAGATGGATTAGGAACAAATTCCATCAACGGCAGCAGCAGCAGCAGCAGCAGAAGCAAGGAGACAGACAGCTGCAAGCAGGCAGGTAGCTGCAGGAGTAAATCATAAACGATTGCATTGCACAGACTTCATGTTCCACAGTAAAGAGGCGTCACTGCAAAAAAAAAAAAAGCCTCAAGATACATGTCAACATCCATCACCATCACTACCACACAGACACACAGATATCTTAACACACACTCACAGTCGATCAAAGCATCGTTACGGTTGCAACGTATGCATGCAAGTGTTGTTACAGCATGTTCCNACACAGATATCTTAACACACACTCACAGTCGATCAAAGCATCGTTACGGTTGCAACGTATGCATGCAAGTGTTGTTACAGCATGTTCCTCATCCTCAGTATCACGTACTCAAACTCAGCGTAACCCAACAGCATCTCCTCCTCCTGTACAGGAACCTTACGCAGCAGTTGTGGCTCCATTCTACCAACGCGAATGCATAATTCGCGTTGCACCTCGCCGAGTTTCTGGAATGAGAAACTCTGTCCGTACGTCTCCCAGCTGAGGATGAGGTGCCGCACCTCTTTCCACGACACTAGCCCGGAGCACGTCGGGTCGAGGGCACGAAACCACTCAAGTATGACAGGGTCACCGTAGAGGGCCTCCTTTAAGAGCGGCGCGATGAAGACAATGTGCCGTCGCGTGACGGTAAGGGCGTGGCTTGGGTTGTTCTCGAGAATGACACGGTACTCCTCGTCGCCGAGGCACTCAATGATCACCGCCGGAAGCTGCTTGTGCAGCGCAACGGTAACCTTGTCGCGCACGCTGCACTGCTCCGCCTCCGACTCGTCGAAGAGGTGGACGTCATTGTGCAGCACACACATATCGACGCCATTGTCAGACTCGTAGCGGAGCGTGTATGTCACATCGTAGTGCACGGCGCAGACACGGGCGAGGTGAAGGGCGCCATCACACGCAAACCGCCGTGCCACAACGCGCGAACCAACACGCAGCGGCGGCACGGGGTCGTGCAGCGCGAGTTTCGGGGGCAACTGCATGTCCTTGAGGGCCCACAACTCCGTCCCCTCAAGCACGTTTACGTCACTGCCACTCTCACTGATTTCCGTCGACTCCGCATGGCCCTGACGAAAGGCATCTGTATCACCATCACCGGCGGCCGATTTTTTCACTTCGTTGATAAAACGCGTGGCCATCTGTACGAATTCCGTCGTGCCATTAATCACAGATGGAGAGGAGCTCAACTTGCCGAGTGTGTGTAGGTCTTCCTTCCTCACCGTTTTGCGGTCAGCGCCGTACGGGACAAGCTGTAGCGGCACCTCACTTTTGTACGGACGTACAACGAAGGCTCCGGTGGGTGTAACACCAAGAACAAGCCCACGATTCGTGTGGCGCCCAATAACACTAAATACAGACGACGGGCTGTCTACTCCGAATGGAAGCACGTCGAAGTGGTGAAAAATGCGCTGCTGTAGCGGCTTCCCCGTCGCTTGGCACTCGTAATGCACATTGTCATTGATGATAGAGGGCAACTTTGCGTACGTCTTGGTAGAGCTCAAGGGGGTCTGCGGCGCTGTGGCGCTTAAAAAGGACACTAAAGAAGAGCGCTGCGGTGTGGGGCAGTTGGAGCCAAAGAGCGACGGTTGGAAAGACGTGCGATGGGCGCTGTCACCGGTGAACATAATTCCATGTCCGCTCTCGTCAAAAAACTCATTCTCGTCCATACACCGCTCAAGAATGACGGCGTCCACGACCAGTCCTACATTGGTGACCACTGACGCGTGCATGATGACCCTGCACTCGGAGCACCACCGAATTAATTTTTTTAAAAGGGAATTGGAGGGGCGAGAAAAGCCCAATCACACTCACCTTTTTTTT
>NW_008826486.1:0-601 GCF_000691245.1 Trypanosoma grayi
CGTCGCCAGTCTCGCCGACACCGCTGCCGCGCAGCAGCGGTGCGGGAATGACGCACGACGGGAGAAGCGGCGCCCCCCATCGTCGTCGCGCCGTGGTGTGCATGGAGGCAGGAGCAGCAGCAGAACCGCTGCGTGTCGCGCTCGTCAGGCGCGCATCAGGGTGCTCTGCCCCCACAATGGGCGTCTCAGAGGGTTGCACAGCTGTTGACGATGTCGCCTCAGTTTTTGTTGCTGCTGCCGCCGCGTGCAACAGACGCGACGGGGAGGAGAGGCAGTAGATGGCGATGCGGCCGTGCGTCGCGGTCGCGAACACACCCGTATCACCCGGCTGTTTGCACAGCAGCATCGCCGCTCTTCCACTCAAGCAGACCAGCGACCTGTTGCGCGGTGTTGAGTGTGCCCAACTGCTCCGCGGCTGCTGCTTCTACTAGACGGGTCCAAGCCCAATAATACTTCCTTCCGCAGGCACCGGGAGTGGGAAAGAGCAACAACGCGAATACAAAAACAGCCCACAACGACGCTCTTGCTGCAGTGCAGGCGGAGCAGCAAGCGAGATATATATATATATATATATATATATATATATATGTATATATAGATA
>NW_008826486.1:783-7154 GCF_000691245.1 Trypanosoma grayi
CACACATAGACCCACACACATTCCCACTCACTCGCTCCCACTTTTGACATTTTTCCCCTCCTTTTGTTTCCCCCGCTCTCTTTATCCAGCGCTGCCACCACAGCCCCAACACACACACACACACAGAGAGAGAGAGAGAGAGAGAAAGAGAGACAGACAGACACGCACACACCAATGGGTGGGCGGCGGCAGCGTGCATGCCCCCACTCTATCTCTCCCTCCCACCCACCCCCCACATGCCACGCAACGCAAAGAAAAAAGGATGAAAGCTGTGCACGGCCGCCCAGCCGAATATCCCGAGCAACACTCACACAGCCCTCACAACGAGAGAGCGCATGAATGAATAGAGACGCGAAATAGCAAATAAAAGAAAAAAAAAAGGAAAAAAAAAAAACTGGTGAAAGGAAAGAGAAGGGCGACGGAAGGAAATGCAAACACAAAAAGAAATGAATCACACACACACACACACACATACCGAAAACGCATCCGCACACGAGAGAGAGAGAGAGAGGCACACCACTCGTGCCACCTGCCGTCCCTTCTGCTGTTGCTTCTCCACCGCAAGGTCCGTCGTGTGTCCTTCCGCCACCTCCCACATTTGCTTCTGTTGTCTCTCTCTCTCTCTCCCTCCAGACTCTACCGCCCTACTCGTGCATTTTCTTTTTGTTTTCCTCGCTCGCTTACTCTTGACTACATATTGTGTTTGTTTGTTTGTTTGTTTGTTTTTTGGGGGGTCATTTTGTCTTCTTGTTTGTTGTTAGCATATTACCGTCCTTTCCTCGCATCCATGTCCCTCATCTTGTTGACACGGTTTTCTCTGCCTCGTATAGTTATCGGCCTGGGTTCTCGACGAATCCGCTGCAACTGTCCCCCAGCGGCCGCATTTCGCTCGCAGACTCTAGACGTATCGCATACACTTGCGCCGCGCGCTCACACACACACACGTACACAGCACTGCCGTTTATCGCCACTCAGCACCATTAGCATTCCCTCCGGCCCACGCATCCCCATTCATCGCCCGCATGGATCTATTTCGCATGCCCCTCACTACGCCCCACATAAACAGATACACCGGCAATTCCGCCTGCGCAGATGCAAAAATCCCGCGAGAATGAAGACAATGCATGTGGCGCCAATTACACATTCGTCCAGCCGTCGTTTTCGGTGGACAATGAGTGGCTGCTGGCCACGGAGCGCTGCTCACTGGACCCACTCCCAGGCTGCGGCAGCGCCCCTGGAAGCGGCATCTCCTGACCCGCCTCCACACCCGCATCCGCCTCATTGGCGTTGTTGTTGTCGTCGTCGTCGTCGTCGTCGTTGTCGTCGTTGATGGTGCGGCCGCCCTTGTTGTTGTTACTGTTGCAATTCCTGACGGTGTTAGTGTCCGTGTTACTGCTTTCGTTGTCACTGTCAACGTTTCCACTCTTGTCGCAGCTCGCGTTCGTCGCCGTCGCCTCCCCCGCGACGGCAGCCGCAGCCGTCTTCTTCTCCTCTACACGCTCCGAGCCGGACGCCCCCGCCGCCTTCTCCAGCAGCTGCAGCTGATCCTCGCGCAGGCCACACTGGTGAGCCGCACTGAGCACGGCGGCCAACTTCCGCCGCGCATCGGCGAGTTCCGTCTGTAGCAGATGCACAACGCACTCCAGCGCCTCCCTCGTCTCTTCCTGCTCACGCCACATTGTTTCGGTGCGGGCGCTGCTGCGCTGCTGCGCTTCGCCGCTGCCACCGTCTGCCGCCTCGTCATCCCAGCCAACAAGCTCGTCCGTCGCCTCCATGATGCGCTCGGCTAAGCTCTTTGTCTTGAGCTGCTCATCGCGGCGCCGCTCTGCTGCTGCTGCTGCAGCAGCAGCAGCCTCTTCTTCGCGCTTCCGCCGTGCCTCAGCGGTGCGGAGGCGCAGCTGCGAGAGACGGAAGAAGTAACGGTCGAAGAAGACATCCTCCGGGATTTGCTGTGAGTCGGGGAGAGTGGCGGAGGGCTTCCCCGCGCTGCCGTCGTCGCTGTTCTTGATGTCAGTATTCGTGGCGTCGCTGCTCTTGTTGTTGCTGTTGCTGCTGCTGCTGCTGTCCTGCGTGGGCGGCAATGGTGCCTCCTGCCCGTTCTGCGGCTCCCCGTTCACCTGCACGAACATCGCATACTTCTTCCTCACCAGAGCGTTGCAGTCGAGCAGCCGTTGCCGGCACGTCAGAGCGGTCTCGTCACTACTGCTATTGGAGCGGTCGCCGTGGTCCTGTGCGTGCATGCTGGCGGTGCTGTACACGCTGCGGCGCGCCCACTCCTCAAACTGTGCCTTCTCGTCCGCGTCGCGCAGCTCCTCGAGGTACACCGCGTCGTTGTCCTGGAGAGCGTGAATGGTGTTCTCACTGAGTGGGCAGTCCCGCGCCAGCAGGGAGTCCTCGTCGCCGGCGATGTTCATGTCCTGTCCCGCCACCTCTGCAGCAAACCGCGACACGACGCTGGCGAGGCTCCTTGTGTCTTGCACAAGGCTGCTGGTGAAGTCGCCGAGGTCCCTTGTGATGTTCTCGAACCACATCTTGTGAATCGCTGAGCTCGCACGCCTCCACTGGGTAGGTGTGTCTGTGAAACCTAATCGATGCTTGTGTCTCCTTGTCTCTGCCCCTGCACTGACTGAATATCTTTCTTTCTGTCTTTGTATGTGTGTGTGTGTATGTGTGCGTGCCTCTCTCTCTCTCTCTCTATCTCTCTCTCTATCTCTCTCTCTAGGTAGATCACCCCACTTTCAATACTCCCTGTTGTGTGACGGAGTATATTCGTGCATATGCAATAACAATAATAATAACAGTAATAATAAAGAGGAAATATATAGTTATACCCATACATATGTGTGTGGGTGGGTGGGTGCACAGGGGAGCAGATGACGTGCTGCACAGAACATTAATGTGTCACAAATGCCACTGTATATATTTCCTTCATATCCTTATATATGTATATATCTACACATACGTATGAATGCTTGACTGCCTGCACGATGTGTTGGTGGGGGTTAAACAGGAGAGAGAAAGAGAGAGAGAGAGAAACAGCCACCTGGTTGACCGTGACACTGTGTCACCAACAGCAGCTGCAGCATCTCATACGTAGCCCTCCTTTTTTTGTTCTTGTTGTTGTCGTTCTCCACTCTGGCCAGCCCCCACTGTCCCTTTCCTCTCCTACCCGCTCGCTCTCCCTCGCCCTCTCTTACACACGCACAGAGACATACATACATGTGTATGCTCACGAAAGGTACCTGTACGCGGTGGCCCCGCTGCGCTCGAGAAATCCACGCTCGATAAGCCGCTCTATCGCCTTCTTCAGCGTCGCTGTCATGACGGGAAAGCGCAAAAGCGTTGGGATCGTCTCCACTAGTTCCTCGTGGCTCACGCAGCGCTTCTTTTTCATGAGGCGCACCACAGCGGCTTCAATGACATGCGACCGCTCCACCAGGATGCCGTCAGAGGTGCGTTTAGATTCATCATCGGCTCTACCTTCGGCCGCGCTGTCGCGGCGACGTCGGGCGGTGAAGAAAGGAATGCGGCGGCGCATCGCACCGAACGTGAATTCATCATTCAGTAGAAGTTGGTCGTCTGCTGATAGCGACATCGCACCGGCGTTACCAACAGCCTCGCTGCCGCTATCAGTTCCTCTCGTGGCAGGTTCACGCAGCAATAGACGGAACTTCGGATGACATAGGCCAAGGACGGCGCCCACCACATCTGGCAGCGATATGTCGACTGCGAGCCGCTCGCACAGTACGCCAACTGTCGGCGAGAATGGGTGCCCCTCCTGCCGTGCTGTGTCCATCATGTCCTGCAGGACGAGCAGCATAGAAGCTTGAAGGAGTGTTCCGGTCAGCTGTCGTCGCACGGCACCGAATGTGTACGTTACGACTGCCGAGGAGAGTTGGTGCTGCCACAAGAGTCGACGGTCGGTGAAGCAGTGGCGGTAGAAATCCTGCACACATTTGGCGAGTGTGCACAGCGGTGGTGGTAGACGCAACTCCAGCGGTGTCTGCCTCGGCCAATAGGCGTCTGTTAAGATGTGCAGCTTCACTTCTACAGAGCTGAGTGCGGCCATGACAGTCGCCGCCGACTCTTCCTCCCCTGCCTCTACCGCCGGTGCTTCCTCCCCTCCCTCTTCATGCTGTTGCTTTTCCTCCTCCTCATTCTCGATCTCCATCCGCGGCGGCCTCGGCTTGGGCGCGCCGGCGTTTCGCTCGTCCACCCACCCACGGTAGCGTTCGTTCAGATCACCCGATCCTTTGAGATCGCCGAGCATTCCCTCGAAACGCGACGTCTCTACACCACACATCTCTTTGAGAAACTGAATAAAGCTCTCCTCCACCTCGAGTCTTGGGGTTTGTTGGTGATGTAGCAGGCGGTACGCCAAATCCCGCCAGTAGAACGCCTCGAAAACGTCCTTGGAGGGAATAAGGGCGTAGATGGACACAATGTCCTTCAGTACCTCAGAAAGGTAGCCACTCGTAGTAGGAGTAGCAGCGGATCTCATAGCACCACCAATGGTAGTATTAGGCGACGATATCGGAACTGTTGAGTAAGACACCGCACAACTGGCACCATCAGCATCATCATCATCATCCTCAGCGGTAGTGGTAGTATAGTGGTTAGTGGTGTTACTTCTGTTGTTCATCAAGGCCAGTGTGTCGTCTGGGCCCTCACGTATCACATAGTCAAGATACCGTGCCAGTTGCTCTGCAAACTCCGCTTGGTGCTCCTGCAGCGCCTCCGTCAGAGCGGCACGCAGCTGCACGAAAAATAAAGAGTCCCCTGCGAACCCCTCATGTATAACACGCTCGCCGCAACGCTTGAGTTCAATCATCGCCTTTACAGCACTCCACTCACCGGCATCAACTGGCTTTGTAGCTACTTCACGCATCACGGCCGCACCCTTCACGGCAATGTATCGACGAAACACCACGCCACACTCCTTTGCGAGGTGCACGTAGTCACCCAATGCGAGGAGCCGCCAGGCGAGGCGCAAGCCGTCGCATGCCGCCTCCTTCGTGAGCTGCCCAAAGTCGAGCCGTAGGAAGTCAATGCCATGATCGAGCAGCATGGACCTCTGCACGGCCTCCTCCAACCCCGGCAGTGACTTGGGGTGAAGGAATGCTTCTACACGATGGCGGTTCTCCTTCAGGTAGGTGTCCACCTGCTGGAAGAATGCCCCTGCGCGCACGCCGTCACGCCACATGCGCTTCGTCATGGCCTTGTAGAATTTCGATACGACAACTAATATTTCCGGCTCCAAGCGCGTGTTGTACACCTCGGCGACGATGCAGAGGTCAGTAAAGAGGCGTAGCTCACGCCGGGTATCCCTCGCATGCTCCAAGTCGAGCTGCAGACACATAAGGAATCCGGCCTGTGCGCGTGGCAGCAGCCACGGATGCAGCAGCAGCGCCTGCCGCATGATGGGCATGGCGAGGCTCTCGATGGACGACATCGTACGCTCCCTTCTAGAGTGACAGCGGTCGAGGAATACCCATACCTCCTGTAGCTCCACAATGGCAAGGCGGTAGTGGCCCCACGCGTGTGAGAGGCGCAAAAACGTCCGATCGCCCTCGGTATCCTCTCCGCAGGTGGCTTCGAGGAGGCCGATGATGTGCGTAACGTACTCATTGAATCTCTTCTCGAGTTTCTCAAATGCCCTTGCGGCGTCGCCAAGCTCGATGAGTGTCTGCACGCTCCTGCATGTGGCGTCCGCAGAGTACCCGCGGTTATGTATTTTAAGTGGTGAGCCCCGCGAGAGTGACGGCAACGATGATGATGACGACACTGCTGCTTCTGCTGCTGATGCCGCTGGTGTTGATGATTGTCTTGTTAATGTTGGCAACAGAGGCTGCAGCAGCATGTTGGAGGTATCAAACGGTGGTAGGGCAAAGATAATGGCGTTGGTGTGCACGAAAGCGCGTGAGAGCACGGCGCTGAGCATATGCTCTGCCGTTGCCCACGCCTTCTCCAGCACTGCCTCGCATGCCCGCTGATGCAGAGCGGGGTCGGGGTCCAGCAGTAGCACCGTCACACACTTCTTGGCGTGCGTCAGTTCACTCCCCACTTCTGTGTGGGTGGGCATCATGGTCGAATCATGCAGCGTGATCGATGCCATCCGCAGGTTGGTTACCCTTTGCCTCGGCCGGATGTTGCAAAATTTTGTTTTCTTTTATATTGCTTTCTGTTTGTGTCTGTTTGTGTGTTTGTTGATCTCCCCTCCTCTGGTATTAACAGCCCTGCTGATCTGGGCACAGCAACTGCGGCAAGGCGTACGCAGCAACCAGGAAGAAGAGAGAAGGGCCACAGTCCGAGAAGAGAGAAGAGAGAAGGAGAGGAGTGCACTGCGCAATATGGGGAGCGGAGAGGGGGGG
>NW_008826487.1:0-6555 GCF_000691245.1 Trypanosoma grayi
GTCTCCGCGCGCATGAGGTGCATTGGGCAGCCCTCGACGGGGCGGCTGTAGAGCGACACCCCGCCGGTGGCGTCCTCCGCGATGCGGGCGAAGCCGGTGCTGCGTGGGTCGGCGAGCAGCAGCTGCTCCACGTCGGCGAAGTCGACGGCCTCACGGTAGAGCTCGTCATCGTTGTCCGGGACTTTTTTCGCCCGCGACGACGCGGTGTCGGCATCGGTGTGCCGCTGCACGAGGTACGCCATCGCACACCACTAACGTGCGCACTGAGCACAGGGGAACGCAGAAGCAACAAGAACAGCAGCAAGAGACGAAGACGGGTGCCGTGCCGCCCCTCACCGTCCACACAGAGAGAAAAAAAAAAACGAGGGGAAAATAAGAAGAAAAATGTGTACGGTGTGCACAAAGTAATGCGAAGAGACGTACGGGTAGTTGCAAAAGGCATCAGCAAAATTGCTTGACGTTCTGTCATACCACGCGCGCCAAGAGAAATAGCACAAGTTCCAGTAGTGATAGCAGTAGCTTTTGCTGCCGCCATAGCACCAGGTAATAAGTTTACATCTTCGGTTTCAGTAGAAAGCTGAATCGCTTCTTCATTTTATGACATGACGTTCATTGAGCCACTTCAGATGGGATTCCCCGCATATGCAGACACCGCTGACGGCTTCCGCGCCACCCCGTTTGTTGGAGTAGCATGCATCCAGTTGTAACCCGCCCTCGCATCGGAAGGGATGATGCTTGGCTGCGGTATAACGACTGGCGTTAGGTGCTGTCGCGCCGAGACAAGCGGCAGTGAGTTTCTCTTTTCTATCCGCCGTGCCGCCTGTTGCTTCTTGTACTCCTCCATGCGCTCCGCCAGCTTGCGACGCGTTTCAAGGGCCAACCGAAGCTCCTCACTCCCTGGCCGTCTGTGCGGCGACTTGTTGCGCCGCCACAACGTATCCGTGTCATTCAACAACACCTCAATAGCCTTCTTGGTAAACTCACCCTTGGCGTGTCCCTTCGGCTGCACTGCCTCTAGGCGTCGTGTCATGGCCGCCAGCATTGCTTTTGTCCGTTGTGTTCCAATGGATTCTGTCAGCGAGGTTTGCAAAGGGCTGGAGCGCTCCAGTGGGCTGTTACTGCGACGATCGGACCGCGTAAGTCCCGCTACCATCTCCAGGGTGTGCGACAGCGGCGATGTGTCGTGGGGCAGTGTGCATACCTTTGTCCGGCCCTGCGCACGCCGCCCCATCGCGCCTGACGGCGACGAATGCCCGCTGGGAAGTGACACGTGCTGAAGGCCGCCACTACCGTTGCCTGTATCAATCGGGGACGAAGGAAGCGGCGAGGCCTGAAGCATCTGCTGCTGTTGTTGCTGTTGCGGTTTGACGCTTTCGGTGGACGAGACACAAGAGAGCGAGTAGCACGGCCCCACTTCATCCTGCACGTGGTGTATGTCTGTCAGGAAGAACGGACGCTGCACCGGTGGCTGCGGCGTTGTGGGGTTGGAGCTCGGCGTCACCGCCTTTGTGTTCTTCCGCGCCCGCACCCGTCCAGCGGCGACATCCTCATCCGTCAGCGATTCGAGGGCGCTCTTAACGCTCTCCACCCTCGTGTCGGTGTTGACGATGCTTTCCAGCAGCGCCTCCTCCTCGGCGGTGGCGGCGGCCAACACACGCGGCGCAACCGGGGGGTTGCGGCTGTACGTCGCGACGTCGCGGAGGTCCCAGACGTCTTGGCCAAACACCCCAACGAACACCACACCAACCGGTGCACCGCGTTGCGGGCTCGTCAAAGAGAGCGCCGACTGCGCCCCGATGCTCTCGTCGATCCGGAAGAGGCGCACGCTGGTGTCTAGGGAGCCGACAATGAGGTAGCGCCGTCCTTCGGCGGTGAAGAAGTCGAGTGCTGTGATCTCATCCGTGGCGCCCTGGAACACGAGGCGTGTGATAAGTGTCTGACGGAAGTCCGCAGAGGCGGACGTACAGCCGCACACGTCGAGGGCACGGACGCGGCCAACGGAGTCGCCGTACACAACTACGCCATCCTCGGGGACGTACAGCACTCTGCGAATGCGGCACTCGAAGCGCCGCACCAACCGAACGCGGTGCAGCACGGTTTGAGTAACGTAGGAGTACACGAAGAGGATGCCCGTGTCGAGTATAATGAGGAGGATGTTCTGGTTCTGCTCATTAAGGAAGATGAGGTGCACAACGGCACCCCGTTCCTCTTCGTTTTTATCCCGCAGCACACACTCATGCGTGGGGGCACCACCCTGAATGCTGTAGAAATATATTCGTGCGTCACCGGTGCCCACACACAGGTACGCATCCCGCACGACGCAACAGGCGGTCACAGAGGCAAGCGACGGCACACGCAGCACCACAGACTTGCTCTCCTCGATGCCGTTGGGGAGAATGCAGCCGCTATTAACGAACATGATGCGACACATGCGCGCGCTCCAGGCGATGACCACATTGCGGTGCGACATGACCGTCACGTCGGAGTCTAACTGTTCTGGAGTGTCATGCGCAAGCGCCTCCGCGCCGAGTGGGGCGCCGGTTGCCGGGTCCCATATCACCAGCGAACCATCCTGGCCACCCGTTATCAGCCGTGTCTGTGCACACGTCGTCCACGAGCACGAGGCAACCGTGGCGCGCTTCAGCGGCAGGTGCTCCATGCGGGCGGCACGAGGGACTTCGACGCAGAGCTTCAGTGTACCGGTCTCCAGGCTCCATGCGCACCAGCTCTCCTCATCGAAGGTGTGCAGGTCCCAGGCATGCTTCTGCACCGCCACTGCCACGATGCCGCTGCGGTGAGAGTGGAGGCGACGCAACGCTGCGTGTCCCGCTGACGACACCAGGCTTTGCGTCTGTTTATCTTCGAGTGTGTCAAAGGAATCGGAAGCCGTGCGCTGCCTCTCAGGTGCTGGGAGGGGCAACTCGACATCACCCTCACCGGCGAGGTGGCTGCGTGCTGGCTCATAGATAACAGCTGCCCGCAGGCAGCAGATGAGATTGGAGTTGTACGGGTGCCACGCCACAACGCCGTCCTCGTCGTGAGCGGAGCGCTCCATCATCTGCCGAGAAACGTCCGTCGCGGTGAAGTTCGGCTCCGGCGCCGGCTGCGGAATTGTTGTGAGAGATTTGTTTCCGTGCGTCTCATATACCTTGAGAGTCTTGTCCGACAGCAGAAGCACGAGTCGCTGCCGCCGCGGGTGCAGTGCGGCACTCACCACTTCTTGTGTCTCCGGGGGGAAGTAGTGCAGCGGGTCGGTGTAGCGGCCGATCACCCATAGCACGACGCGGCGGTCAACGTGGATGGTAATGAAGTACTTCGACGGCGGCGCCCACTGCATCATGCGGATCGGCTTCGACGGGTGCCCAACAAGTCGCGGTTCGCTGACCGGCTCCGATGCAGGGCCAAGGGCGGTACGGTAGATGGAACCGTCCGTGCCAGCGCTGAAGACGGAGGTGGCGTACGACGTGTAGAATATGCCCACTACCGCCCCAACGTGCACCTGCAGCAGAAACAGCAGCCGCACAGGCTTGGTGTTTGCCCCCGCCAGCAGCGCGTTCGGCCGAACGTCGGCAGCGATGTCGAATGCGCCAATCTGGCCGTCGGCTGTGCCGAAAAAGAAGATACCAGAAAAGGACTCAAACCAGCATGTTGTGGGGGACAGGAATCCCACCACCGGTTTGGCGGGAACATTCTTTGACGACACGTCATTCTGTGCCTCGCGGCGGCGGTGGTGGTACTGCTCCGGCTGCTCGCCCTCGTGTAGGGCAACGCGGTAGGTGCCGCACTCGCCCGGCCTCATGCCGTAACGCTGCACGTTGAGCGCTGACAACTGTGACACCCCTAGCAGTGCCGTTACCGTGGAGTTGCAGCCAAGATACTTCTGCATCACGTTTCCCTCCGGGAAGTTCAGAACGGTCAGTTGGTTATTTGTCGTGGCAATGAGGATGTAGTCATCGTCGGGTAGTAGGAACATCCCAATCACCCACGCCGAGCCGGCGTTGTAGAGATTATGCCTAAACGCACCGGTTGTGCTGTCCCACAACTTTACAATGCCGTCCTTGGAGCTGGTGATGATGAGGCCGGTGGCAGGCGAGACGACAATGCTGTCCGCTGAGTGCACATGCATCTCGTTCCCCATCAGTGCGTCCAACTCGGCGTCCCGCGTATGCTGCGCCACCTTTGCCCAGGCGCCCTCCGCCCCGTCCTTGCCACGCGACGAGCGCGTTGGTGATGACCGCCCTGAGGTCAGTGCCGTGCGCACTTGCGTGAAGGTCAGCTCTTTCTCATCGAATCGGTGGAAGTGCTCGTAGTCCCGCACCAAGTTTGTCGTCAGATCGCTCCAGCGCACCATCTCGTGCTGCACCGGCTCCTTGCGGTGTGAGCCGAGCGAGGACGACGACGCGGTGATGTCCAGCCCGCGCTTCAGTGAGCGGCTTCTGCCACCACGCACCTTCCGCACCTTTGCACCGAAGTAGAGGGCGCTGCAGCAACTGTTGCTCGCCACGCACTCGCCACGCACGAGCTCATCGTTACTCGCCTCGCACACGTCCCAGAGCGGGTCGTGCAGTGAGAGCTGCACGGCAAAGGAGCTGAGCCACTGCGCCACTTCCGTCCGGTACACGTGCAGCTGCTCCTCGCCCACCAGCGGCGTGTCGAAGTTCATCACATCTTCGAGATCGATATCGGAGGGAGGGACGCTCGCCTTCTCGGCGATGATCTCCATTATGAAGTGCACGAGCCACTCCTTCGTCAGCGCGGGGTCGCCGTCGTGCGTGATGCTGCGCTCTGCGAAGCGGTAGGAGAGGCGCCGCACCTCGTCGACACCTATGAGCGGGCCCCAGGAGAGGCCAGAGGAAAGAATTTGCTTCGGCGCGTAGCGCGTCGCCAGCCGTGCCCCCAGTGTCACCTCGTTCTTCGCCTTTTCCATTCTCTGCCTTCGTCCTCCTGTTGCTGTTGCTGAACCCTTCCTTCTTGTCTTTCAGTTGTTGCACTCGCTCGGCGGGTGACTAGTTCGCCGCGCACAACCAGCCCTTCTCCGCCTTGTCCGCCTCCAGTGCACACCAGGCTGGGTGGGATGCAATGCGTACGCGATTACAGTAGGAGGAGCAGGAGTGGAAAGAGAACACATGACCGGAAGCCGTCGCTCCCACCAAGGATTAGAAGCATCATCATTGTACACAGGTATTCGAGTTCGCCATTCCAAAAACAAAACAAAAACAAAAACGAAACCACACACACACAGAGACAGACACCCACGCAGTGAGACATCCATAAACAGATACGTATACTTCACGCGGACATCTCCTCCGCCATGCGCAATCGCGAGTGGGAGGCGCGGAAGCGACTCATGAACTTCTTCTTGAACGCCACGTCGTTGGGGTGCAGCAGTAGCGCGTCGAGGGCCTCTCTGTTGTGCAGCAAGTACCGCATTTCCCCCACACCACCCGCGCACTCGCCGTGCACGAACAGCAACGGAAGGGTCGCACCGTCAGCGTGTCTGCGGAGCACCGCCTTGCGCAGCAGCGCGTGCCATGCCGCCTCATCGTCCAGGGGCATAAACTTAATGGGCCCCGCCTTATCGTCTTGCGGCGGCGGTGTGCTAGAAGCAGCGGCAGCAGTTGAATCTGCTTCCTTTGTCTTCTTCCCACCACTCGCAGTTGCCTCTCTCCCCTCATCCCCCTCCTTTTCCCGCCTTATCGTCTCCGCCCCATCCGAGGGGCGCTGCAGCACACCAATGCCGTCCACCTCACCCCTCTGCACGGCCTCCTGCAGTAACTTGGTGAGGTCAACGAACGACAGCACACGCGGCACAACGCGACGGCGGTGCATTGCTTTCACCCACTTCTCTTCAATGAAGACTCGCTGCCGCTCAACCTCCCCACTTGAACCCGCCGCCGGAACACTCCCTCCGCTGTTTGCGCCGTAGAGCACCACAACGAGGTGCGGCTTTAGGATATGCGCACGCATCCACTGCAGCACCCGCTCCGCTGCTTTTGTGTCGCGCTCTGCCGCCGCAAACTCCACCTCGGGAATGGCCTCCGCTGCCTGCACGATGTGGAGGCCGAGCAGCGCCTCCGACTGCCGCGCGTTGATGGCGCGCANGGAGCCGCTGTATGCGTTGCTGCAGCTCCTCCCGCTCTTCCACTGCCGTGATGCACACACCGCAGACCTTCTGCACGTGGTTGAAACGCGCCACATCGAAGCGGCCGCTCCACGCGACGGAGAGCCGCAGCGCAGTGAGCGGCACACCGAGCGATCGCGCAAGCACCGCGCGGTACTGGTCGCGCAGCCGGTACTGGTAGTGCGCGAAGCCGACGAGAAAGTCTGGGTGGACGTTGCCGTCGCGCGGCAGCGGCGGCAGTGGGGCGTCGAAGACGGCGCGAATGCGCTGCAGACGCTGCTCGTACAGTTCCTCCAGCGGGGTGCGGCCCGTCGCGGCGTCCACCTGCTCGTAACTCCACGCAGCGGAAGCCGCAGCTGCGTCGTCGTTGGCAGTGGCAGCGCACCGCATGACGCAGAGGAGCGCGTCGTGGTGGCGCCACCCCGACGATGCCC
>NW_008826487.1:6586-7150 GCF_000691245.1 Trypanosoma grayi
CCGCCTACACACACACACACACACACACACACACACACACACAGAGAGACACCAGACCTGTATGTAAAGCACAGGAAAAGGAAAACAGGAAGAATGAAGCGGCAAGCAACATTGTATGACAGCTACACAGCATCATTGCCGTCACTACCCTCAGCAGAGAGCAGCAGCAACAAGGGCTTGGCAGGTGTCTAGAAAGAGCACTATTTGCATGACAAGAGCAACAGGATGGAGAACTACCCCACTGGTAGCCACCTCTGACTTACGTTATTCCACTAAGCTTTCAAGCTTCTTCTTCATTGCGGCTCGCCTCGTTGTACGACTCTTCATATCAAGAACTTGAGAAACAGTGCCATTATCAATCACGACGACACGGGTGCACAGCGCCTCAAGTGTCTGCACCCGGTGTGCAATAAGAAGCACGGTACACTCGGCCAGCTCCTCCGTAAGCACACGCTGTATTGTACCACCCGTCTCCACCCCATCCGTGGCAGGAAACTCGTCAAAAAGCAAAAACATCGGCTTCTGCAGCACGGCGCGCGCGAGCCAGAGCAGCTGTCGCTGCCC
>NW_008826488.1:0-7139 GCF_000691245.1 Trypanosoma grayi
TCTCAGATCCATGCGGGCACGCATGGGGAGACAACAATTCCCTTTAAACGAGATGTGGTATTGATTTATTTTCTCTGAAAAAAGGAAAAAAGAAAGAAAACTTCTATGGAAGGCGCTCCGCCGTAAATGAATAAATAAAAGCGGGATGTATAGAGCAGTGGGGCGCACCACTTTTTCCTCTTTTTTTTTCTTGCTTCTACCACCTTCCTGGCATTTTTCTTCCGCCCGCACGTGTTTGTAGAAGGCTACTTGGCAATCTGGCGAAGGAGGAGGGAAATCTTGTTGGCCTTTTTAATCGATTCCAGCGCCTGCGCTCGAAGCGTCTTGTTGGCTGAAGTCAGATCGGTGCCGTTCACCGCATCCACGCGCCATTTAATGTGACCATCCGTGTCAGGCTGCAGGGACTTCAGGAAAGGATGCGTCTTCAGGGCCGCTGAGATGGGCGGCAGGCGTGTCAAGACGAGATTGTCCCCGCCGAGCGACATCTTCATGTCCCATGGCGTCTTCAAATCTGGACGACGAAGCTCCATTTGGGCGCCGTCGAACTTGTCGAGAGTGACAGCGTTTTCAAACGTCAGCGGAGGCGCGTCCGCAAGTTCAGTCGGTGACACCTGAGCAACCTCGCCGAGCGATGCGGTGTCTGCTGGTGCTGCAGCAGGCTCCTCCTTCGGCCTCACTTTCTTGCTTATTTTGGCAGCCAGGTCCGAGGTCGGCTTCACGTCAATGAGCGGTGTGTCCAGTACTCCCTGCGCTTGCGCCGCCGCCTCCAAAGTCTCTGCAGCCCCGGTCACCGCCTCTCCTCCTTTTGTCTCCGTTGCCCCACTCTCGTCAGAGTGCGTCGCCTCAGCTCGTTCCCCCTTGGCCTTCTTCTTTGCTTCCTTGGCCCGCTTCTTTTCTTCTTTCGCCCGCTTTTTCGCCTCTTCCTTGGCTTTTTTCGCCGCCTTCTTGGACGATAACCGTTTCTTTTGCTTTGGCGCCTCGTTTCCTAGTTCTGCTTTCTTCGGGTGGCCTTTCTTTTTTTTCTCCGGCGCTGCATCAACTTCCTCATTCCCATGCGCGGCTTCCAGAGGAAGTTCTTGCACCTCTTCCATTGGCGTGTCTTCTACCACTGCCGCCTCCAGCGCTTCCTGAGCCGTCGCCGCCTTTTTCGAGCGACCCCTCTTTTTCTTCTCGGATACCTCTTCCTCCGCCGTTGCTTCCAGAGGGAGTTCCTGTGCCTCTTCAATCGGCGTTTCTTCATCCACAGCCTGAAGAACTTCCTCTGACACTGTCACTTTCTTCGAGCGACCCCTCCTTTTCTTCTCGGATACCTCTTCCACTGCCGTTGCTTCCAGAGGGAGTTCCTGTGCCTCTTCAATCGACGTTTCTTCATCCACAGCCTGAAGAACTTCCTCTGAGGCCGTCACTTTCTTCGGGCGACCTTTCTTTTTCCCCACGAAGACTTCTGCTGCTGCTTCATCTTCCGTCACCTCCGGAAGCGGCTCGTCGGGGTCAATGTGGTGCTTTTCCAAGAGTGCTCGGTGCTCGGCCACCTCAGCATCTTCCTCTTCAACAGCACCCCACACCTGTTGGGGAGCTGCTGCCACCGCCGCTGTAGCCGTACCTTCCGCAGCTTCCTCTGTTCTTCCTTCCGTCTTTCCGGTCGCCGTCGCCACAAGACGCTCCACGTCATCCACCACTCGGATCCGAAGAACCAGGTAAAGAGAGCTGCGTATCATCTCCATCAGAAGATCGGAGTTTGACACATCACATCCGTTCGCATTCACAATGAGCAAGTGACCTCGATGATCGGTAAGAAACTTAGTCGCCGCTGGAGAGAGCGGCAGCGTCTTGGAAAAGTCCTCTAGAGCCAAGACGCCCTCAGCACGAATGCGCATCTTGAGTTGCCACTGCACCCCGGTTGACGGCCGCTTAAGAATAAGCGCCACCTGTTGTCCTGACGCACCCTCGCCACCCTGCGGCAAGATGTCGAACGCAATTTCCTGCGGCTCGCTCAGTTGATCCACTTTTGCAACGGTCAAAGAAACCATACGGTCTGAATCTTGTAGTTCATTCCGTATTCTCTCCCAGCGTTCTGAATTGGCGCCAGTGTCTTGGTCAGTGCCTATTTGATATCCGTTTATTTCAATAATAGGCAATCCAGTTGTTTGTTGTTGGAGGGCAAAGTACAGGGCGTCACCAGCTGGCGTAGCGTTTCGCAGAGTGTTCTCCAATCCTACCAAAGCGCCTGCCGAATTGAGCATCACACCCCACTTAGCCGTGGGTCCCACACGCTCAATCACAACCTTACCAGTGGCAGCGCTGTAGTGGGTCACCTTGGCGAACTTCTCCGCGGTTCCTTTAGACACTTGGCGGAGTGACGGTGTGGTGTGGAGGGCCGCAAGCCCCAGACGCTCTGGTTGTACCATCAGAACCCAGCCAAGGAGACTGAAGTACGATTGCACAGTCAGAGCTGAGGTTGCCACATCGGCTGCTGCACTGCTTCCCAAGGGTGTGGTGCCGTTCTCGTTAAATGGAGCACTGATAGCATCAAACGCCGTCACCAAGGCACCACGAAGTTGCACAAAGTCCTGTATATTTCTTTTCGTGGCTTGTAGTGCGAGCCGCTCCTCCTCGGTTCGGCGCCCCTCTTCGAGAGGCCCCATCTCCGCCGTGAGTCTTGCCTCGAGTTTCCTGCACGCCTCGCTGTAACTATCTCGCACAATGCCAGTGGACAGCACGGCGGCAAGCGACGCCACAGCCTTGGCACAAGTGCTCTTCTCAGCAAACGCAGTCTCCAGTCGCGATATGGCTGCTGCTGCTTCCTCGTCGGAGGTGAGCGGCACGAGCGCCTCCATGTCACTTGACACAGCGCAAGAGGCGTAGGCGAGCATCACACTCTTCTGCACAGCGTGGAGTGCCTCTTTGGGTGTTGAGGTGGACTCACGCTCGAGCGCCAGACGGAGCTCGCGGAGCACAACGCCCTGAACACGCGACACCTCTGAGCGGAGCACGCGATCGTGCGAAGGGTTCGGCACAACCTGCCGAATCGTCTTGTCGAACAACATAAAAGGCGCCATCAGGCGTGCCTTGAAGGCCATAACGGACTCCGCAAACGGCACTCCCATGTTTGGCGCAGCTTCCACGCCAGTAGGGCTTGCTTGGGCCTCCCGCACGGCGGCAGACGCCCGCTTGTCTGACTTCTTCGTACGGTACATCACCACCAACGGAAATACGACAGCCTGAGGGAAGATACTTCGGCTTAAGCGGTAAGCGACGCTATCGGCAACGCAGCGACGGGATTGGGAAGAATGAGAGAGAGAGAGAGAGAGAAACCAGAATAAGCAGCAAAATCCAGGTGGTGTTCAGCCGGTGCCGACCAGAAGCAAAACACCATCAACAGCACCAAAAAAGGGAAAAATAAGCAGACGCCCCAAGACGAACGCATTGAACATCTTCCTTTTTTTTTCTTCGTCCTTTTAATGCTCTCCGTCGCTTTTCCCTCATCTTTCTCTCTGGATTGCTCATGTGTTCCCTTACTTGACGGCGGCGTTCGTTACCTCGGGGATCTTGAGCACACCGTTGGCGTGCTGCGCGGGGGTGTCGCGCCAACGCACGATGCCCTCACCGTCTGTGCGCAGAAACCCGACATACTCGCTCATGACGGCACTCGACAGCTGCTTCGTCTCCTGCAGCTTTGCGGGGTCAAAGGCGTCGTTAAAAACAATACGATCACCTGGCTGGGCACCCTCCGGTGGGCGGACGAGGCGAAGAGCGTTATCATTGGAGGCGCAGAGAACCATACCATGTGATGTGATGCCCTTCAGGGGCTTTGGCTTCATGTTGCACACCGCGATGCACAGCGAGTTGTCCAACTCCTCGATGGTGTAGTGCTCCACGAGGCCAGAGACGATTGTGCGCTTCTCGGATCCGAGATCCATCTCCTCAACATAGAGGCGGTCCGCATCTGGGTGACGCTTGACATTTATGAAGCGGCCAACACGCAGGTCGAGACGGTTGGGATCCAATGGGGCGGGCTCCTGACGCCCTTTCTTCTGCTGCGCCTTGTCGTCCTTCGCACTCTGTGGATCAGCGGCGGCTGCGGCGCCACTGTTAGCCTGTGCCAGTTTCGCCAGCTTCTCTTGCTTTTCCTTCTCCTTCTCCAGACGGCGGCGCAAAATCTCTTCTTCTGACGGCTTCACATACATGGGCTTATTACCCTTCGCCGCCTTGGCCGTTGCCGCTGCTGCTGTTGTTGCGGACTCGGAGAGAATGGGCGCAAGGAAGGCGTCACCCTGGGCATGGAGCGACCACGCCACCGTGGACGGCAGCGTCTCCGCCGCTCCGTTGGGGTGGGCATGAATAGCGGCGTACAGAAGATAGTCTGCGACAGTCGCGCGTGGCGTTCCCACCAGGAAGCTCTTCTGCACGTTGGAAGTCTCCACACACTTCTCAATCTCCGCAAAGACGTGCTTAGCGAAGGGTGTACCAGCAGCTGCTCGCTCACCCATCGCGTCAGCAGATACGAGGAGCGCTGTCGACACCCACTCATTCACCAACGGACGCACTTCTGCATCTGCTCCTATGAAGGCACGTAGTTCGGCGTCCTCTGCCGTGGTGCGCAGCGTTGTGAGGAGCGGAAGAATGCCCATGTGAATCATTGAACCGTCCTTCACGGCGAAGTGCTGCCCCTCCGCGATGATGTGGTCGGCCGGGACTGCAAACATCTGAAGCAGATGTCGAATAGCCTTGGCGAGAGGGGATTTCTCATGAAGAATGTACTTGTAGTTCATTGTTGCCTGGACTCCTTAATCAGCAGCCGACAGAGCACGAGCGCACCAAGGAAAAGAAGAAAAAAGAAAAAGAGATGAATTGAATGTGTTTGGGTGCTTCCATCGGCGACAGCAAAAAAGAATTCCCCAGCGGGATAAAAAAAAAAGGAGGCGCTGGAAAATGCAGCCACGCCAAGTGGGACCGACGCGTGGATGGCTGCAACGTCTAAACCACACTACATGTCACCTAGCACAGAAAGACTCATGCGTCTTCAATAATCATAAAAGAAGGAAAAAAAAAAATCCACCACCAGCCAGCATTAAATTAATCAACGTGAAGAAGAGAAAACGTCATTTCCAACATGATGCTGCTTGTACTCCGCGACACGGAGACGCAGCTTTGGGATGTCGTTCTTAAGCACGGACTCTATTCTCTTGCGTCCCCAGGGACTGAATGTCGGCAGCGACGCAACAACGCCACGCTCCGCCACTGCTGAAGTCTCGGCCAGGTCAAGGATCTCCGGCTTCACCGCATTCTTCCAGCGCAGCTGTAGATCAAGTGTCTTCTCCCGTCCAATGAACAAACGGTCCACAATCACGTCACTGTTCTCGAGTAACTCCATCTCGAGTTTCTTCAGGCCCATGAACGATACGTACAGCGTACCACCTGACGCGAGAAGCGCCATGCCGGCGAGCGACAGCATGGTTGTGGAGAAACCGCCTAAACTCAGCAGCAGCGCGGCGACGCAGAGGAGTGTCGCCGGCACCAATACCGCAACTACCTGCCGCTCGCGGTACTTCCACACGATGGCGTTGCACACGCGTCCAGCGAGGAGAATGCGCCTCGCACCCTCCTCCGTCTCCGTGATGAGGTTGTCGAGGCGGCGCAGCGGAGCACGCAGCAGCTCCTCCACCACCTCGTCCCGCTGTCGCACGAACTCCTGAGTCACCACTGCTGTCGCATTCGCATCGTCTAACGGGGTCGTAGGCAATTTTGCTTCGGCCCCATTCGCAATAATTGTTCCTGCTGTTTCTGGCGCAGCAGCATCCGCTTCTGCTGCTGCTGCCGCCGCCGGTGCAGCTTTGGCAACACTGCTGTCACTCTCACCACCATGCACTCTCACAGGAACGAAGGTAGTGTAGATGCGAGGTATGTCTTTCATTTCCAGCACCTTGCTCAGGTTCCAACAGAGGGCTCCATACGCCCGTGCAAAGTCGGTCGCCTTATCGAACATGTCCACCTTGTTCATCACGAGTAGGAACTTGTGCTCGAACCCTGCGAGAGACTTCGTGAGGACGTCGAGTGTCTCACCCGTTGTGCCGGGGTTGGCGGGGTCAAACACGAGCAGAATCACGTCGCAGCGTGCCGCGAACCACCGCGTGGCGGCGAGAAAGTCGTAACCGCGCAGCTGCCCCTCCAGCGATGTGCGGTCGCGCACATGTATAGGTGTGTCAATCATTCCTGGTGAGTCCACAATCATCAGTCCGGGCGGCACACGTGACGTGGGTGGCAGGCGCCGCGTCTTCACGCGGAAGCGGTGCGCAAAGTGTGGGCCAAACTTCTGCAGGTCTTGCAGCTGGTACCGCGGGTCGCTCAGGCTTGTGGGGCCGTCATCCTCACTGTCCTTGCTGCCGCGCTGAATTATCGTAAATCCGTCGTCCGTCGGCGCCACCCCTGTCCGCTGCACCTCGCGACCCAGCAGGTAGTTGATGAAGGTGGACTTGCCAGCGCTGTGGTTGCCGAGCAGCATGACCATCGAGTGGTTGTAATTCGCGTAGGGGAGAAAGTGGAAGACGTCATCGTATTGCCGCAAGGTGCCATCGCGCAGCCTGGCGAGGGTGTCCTCAATGCCGTTCAGCTTCTTGCGATCAAACGCACTCGAACTCCACTCTTCGGAGGCCATTTCCTCAGCGGCTTTCTCTGCCGCCGCCTTTTCTTTCCCCTTATTTCGCCGCTGCTGCTGCTGCTTATCCCCCTCCTCCACTTCTCGTTGTTCATCATCTTGAGCTGTCATCTCGGCCTTCTTCGCAGCAGCTGTGGCTGTGAAGAATCCGCGATGGCTGTTACGTACCGCAGTGCACCCGCATCCGTGCACAGCCGCAAGGCGACGACGATAGAGTGTGGAGCGCGCCGCTACACCAAGCTCCGTTGTCAGTAGAGACGCGGGCTGGTAGCGCAAGAGACTACTCCGCAGTGCAGTAACGCCAGCTTTATTGAACATCCCCATTCCTTCACAACCTACGCAAGCAAGAACAGACATTTTTCAAGAGAGGACGAGGAGGAGAAGGAGGCACACGGAGCGCAGAGCAGGACAGCAGCGGACCCACACACACCCACGTGGGGTTCCACAGTCACATCTGCTGTGCATGCTCACCTCCTTCCCTCTT
>NW_008826489.1:0-7104 GCF_000691245.1 Trypanosoma grayi
TTTTTTTTTTTGTGGTTGTTTCAGAAAGAAATCGGTACGGATGAAGACTCTTTCATCGTTCAGGGCGGGTGAGATTATTTGCCCTATTCCACCAGACTACTTTCTCGAGCTTGACGAGCTGATTCTTTCAAATGGATCACGCGTGAAGCATGGGGCGGAATTCAATGCCACCATCATCAGCCGCTTCATCATCGCCACGCGGGCTCTCGAAAAGGACGAAGAGGTCTCGGTGGACCTTAACACGTTGGTGTACGACGCGGAAGACCAAAAGACACTGCGCTTCCCGGGCTTCAAGAATCTCGCAGAAGCAGAAAAGCAGCGACTCTACACTTACGCGGATGAAAAAGTGCGACAAGAAGCAATTGCTGACGGGTTCATACCACACCGCAGTGAGAGCGGCATAGACGTTGTGTGCACCTCAAAGTCAACCCTCGTGACGGTGTCGTCTGGGCATCACGAGACGAACAGCATTGTGTTTACGTCAACAGGTCTATTGCTGCCGTTCGCGGTGCGCAGCACGATAGAGCTTCCTGGAGAGCAGCACCTACGCCTGAGTGGCGGTACAGAGTTCATTTGGCACGCCTGCCAGCCGAACCTCCGCCTTGAAATTGACGGCGACTCCATTCGTGGCATTGCCCTCCGCCCCATAGAAGCAGGGGAACGGCTGACGTGCAATTACCTTTACACGGAGTGGGATATTGCACAGCCATTCCGCTGCGCCTGTAACACTTACTCATGTTATGGTTTCATTCGGGGTTTCCAGTATCTTGACGCGGAACAACAGATGCATTTGTTGCCGAATGCAAGTGCTGCTATTCAGGAAAAATACAACGCACCTCCTCCCTCCATCGCCTCACTGACAGTCTTGAAGGAGACTACAGCAGTGTCAGTTACCTTTGAAGGAAAGCTGGCGGCGCAACACTACGTGGCATCTGGCACGGTGTTGTTTCGCGTGGACCGCTTTTGTGTGCGTCCTCGTGAGATTGTCATTGATAATCTGCACATCCCTCACAGTTGTGATGCGAATACGGTTCTTCTGGAGGGTCGGTTGGTGGCATCCCGCCCACTTCTCGCTGGGGACCCTCTCACGTTGAATCTATCCACATTGTTCTATGAGTTGCCTCTACCGTTTGGTTGTTGCTGTGGTGCTGTCAACTGCACCCGCAATGTTGAGGGATTTTCGGGTCTGAGTGACGAGGCAAAGAATCGCCTCATGCCTTTTACGGAACACGCTGTCCTTGTTGAAGCGGTTCGCCGCGGCTACGTTGTGCAGAGCTCCACCCCATTGGTTAAGATTTCCCATATTCCGTCAATGGGCCGTGCTACATATGCCACGGAATTCATTTCAAAGGGAACACACATCTTTCACTTGAAGGGTCTTGTCTTGTCGTTTCCAACCATATACACTGTGTTCCTGGGGGATGGCAAGCACCTTTTATTTGCGGACGGTGCACAGTGCTTAGCGCACAGCTGTGAGCCCAATACACGTCTCTCAGTAGACGCCACGAATGGGAGTGCCAGCTGTGTGGCTACACGCGACATCCAACCAGGCGACATTGTCAGCTTTAACTATCTCACCTCCGAGTGGGACATGGCCGCGCCGTTTAAGTGCTCTTGTGGAAGTGTCAAGTGCCACGGTGTGATTCGGGGATTCCGTCACTTGGATGAAAGCAGTCAGTTACGCCTTTGGGCTCACGCAACAAGAGGAGTGAAATCCCTCTTCGCCCAGCACCGCCGCAGCGCACTGCCCAACCTCGACAGCTCTCTGGTATATCTCCACGAGCATTCAGGAAAACTTCGTCTGGCAAGTGACATGTCGTCTGGTGTGATACTCTTCGACGCGACAACCTTCAGTGTTGTTGGTAACGAAATTGTGCTGGATGATGTTCGAATCAATCACTCGTGTAATCCTACTGCTGTTTGGCTCGAAGGGCATGTTGTTCTATCTCGGGCGTCTCTAAGGGGCGATGCTGTGACACTCAACATTAACCATCTGGTCTACAACCTATCTCCGTTTCTATGCACATGTGGATCGCCAAACTGCGTTGGTGAGGTAAAAGGCTTCGCTGGCCTCTCAGACGACGAAAAGGACGCGGCGATGTTGTGCGCAGACCCTCAGGTGCGGGCAGCGGCGGTCAACAACGGCTACTGTATCCAAAGCTCCTCTTCGTTGGTGGAAGTGAAAGCAAACGGACTCATGGGGCAAGCAACCTTTGCAAAAAGTAGTATTCGGAAGGGTACTCGCTTTTTTGAGGTGACTGGTCTCGTCCTTCCTTTTGCAACAGTGTATACAATCCTCCTTGACAATAATCAGCACCTTCTTTTTGCTGATGGAGCTCAGTGTCTGGCGCACAGCTGTGATCCAAACGTTCGTATTATAACAGACAGCACGGGAAAACGTTTGGACTGCATTGCACTCCGCGACATCAAAAAGGGTGAGCTTGTCTCCTTCAATTACCTCACAACAGAGTGGGATATGCAAAGCCCATTTACATGTCTCTGTGGGGCGCCGCACTGCTACGGTGAAATCCGGGGATTTAAGCACCTGGGAAATTATGCACGACAGAAGCTATGGGGCAGTGCAACACCAGCAATAAAAGCCCTTGCGACAGCGGCAAAGGGCGTAGATGCGTGGATGCAGATTGCATCAACGCGACTCTTTGTTGATGATGCTGGACTGGTTCACATGAGCGATGATATGATGGAAGGGATAAGTCTCATCAAGGTTTTATCTGCTGAAGTTTTACACGGATTTGTCGATCTTGATGGATTGCGTATTCGTCACCACTGTTCACCGACGGCGGCACTCATTGAGAACATAGTTGTGTTAATTCGCGCTGTCTCAGCTGGGGATGAGCTTACTATGGATCTCAATTGTCTTAGCTACTCTATGCCAGAAGAGTTCATGTGCAGGTGCAACCGATTCAGTCATTCACATTCTGTCCGTGGGTTCAAGTGGTTGACAGAGGAGGAGCAACATGCACGCATGGTTTTCACTGAGCCCAGCGTCCGTGTGGCGGCTATACGAGATGGGTACAACACCAAATGCAGTTGTTCATTGATTGAGGTACATAATGGTGAAACTGGCATGGAGGTGTTTGCCGCTGTGAATATATCCGCCGGCACACGTTTTATGACTATCAAGGGTACATGTCTCACGTTCCCAACAGCTGGTACAATACAACTGGAGGAAGGAAAGCACCTCATACTCTCTGGTGGTGCACAGTTCCTTACACACAGCTGCGATCCGAACATCCGCATTTGTGTAGATGCGGTGAACAACACAATCGAATTCGAAGCGCTACGCGATATTGAAAGTGGGGAACTCGTGACCTTTAACTATGTTACCACAGAGTGGGAGCTGCGTTCCTCATTCCAATGTTTGTGTCGGAGCCCTAACTGCCTACAGAAAATCCGCGGGTTCAGGTTTTTGTCGAACGCGCAGCGGTTGGCTCTCCAAGGACAGGTCACGCCTGCCATACGTCAGATGGCTGGTACGAGTGCAACTGTCCAATTGCCATCCACGCTTAAGGCCAACGCGGTGGGAATGTTGCAGGTGACGAGCACTGTGACACGTGGAACGGTGCTTTTGGAATGCCATGACATGGACATTCAGCCGACACAGGTTGCCCTGGATGGAAACACCTACATCATACGGCAGAAGGAAGACCCCACTACTGTCTTTGTGGAGGGTCGTTTCATTGCCATGCGCACTTTGGATGTGGGAGAGATACTGACAGTCGACATTAATTTGTTCGTGTACGACATGAAATCCCTATTCCCACGTGCTTTCACGAAGGAGGCGCAGGGGTTCCGTCACATGGAAGAGGTGAAAAAGCAGCGCAAGCTCTATTTATGTGAGCCACCAGTGCGCGCGCAGGCCATGCGTGATTATTGGATCGTGAAGTCTACATCACCGCTGATCGAGGTTCGCCAAAATGGTAAAATGGGGCAGACCGCATACGCTATTTCTGATATCTCGGAGGGTGAAGTGCTTTTCCACGTCACAGGCCTCGTCGTGCCATTCCCCACAATGTACACTATCTGTGTCGGGGAGGGTAAGCACCTTCTCTTTGGGGATGCTGCGGAGTGCATTGCCCATCACTGTGACCCCAACGTACAGGTTGTTGTACACGAAGATGAAGAGGCACTTGAATTTGTGACGCTCCGAAACGTCGCCGCGGGGGAAATGGTGACGTTCAACTACTGCACGACGGAGTGGACGATGAACACGCCCTTTGTGTGTCTGTGCGGGTCCCCGCACTGCACGCATACCATTCGTGGTTTTGTGCACCTGAACGAGGTTGACCAGCAGCGTATTTGGCCAATCACAAGTGATGTGGTGAGGCGGTACGCTGGCAAGGAAGGTCTCTAAACGCTCATTGGCGCTATCTTTCTTGGTTTTGTTGATGATGATTTTTATCTCTTTTTGATTGTATAATTTTTTTTTTTTTTAGTAGCGACACGAGGATGCTTCCTCTATCAATATTCATCAACGGTGATTGGTGACGGTGAGCAGGCGCTGTGCATCTGTCTAGATGCCAGTATTATGGCACTTCTCGCTCGTTCTGTTTCTTGTGCCGGATGTATGAGTCACCGGCTGATGCCTGTCACCCACAAAGTGGATCAGCGCTCCTGTTTTGTATCTGCTCTCCAAGGCAACTAAATAGATTGGAGCTCGTTCAGTGGGCCACACACACACACACTTAAATACACACGTAAACCTGGGCAGGTGAGGCCATGGCAGCACTCACAAGGAAGCTCTGTTTTTACAAGAATGATGTCACGAGGGTCTGCAGCAATCCGATGCGGCGGTGGGTATACCATTATTTGTTTGGCGGCGCCGTACTGGGCGGTGGGGCGTATGTCTGGGGGCGGTACCAGCTGGCCGCATGGGAGGCGGCGCGCCACCCAGAGAAAGGCAATTGGCTTTGCTCCACAGGCATGCTGGAACTTATGCTTCTTCTTCCCTTCAACTACTTTTCCTATGTATTTGGGCGCTTCAGTGAGAGTGCATACTTTGCTGAACCATTTCACCGGCTCATCATCAAGGCCATTGTGTGGTGGTACGGCATTGACATGTCCGAGGCGAAGCAGCAGGAGTTCGCTACACTCCAAGACTTCTTTGTGAGGGAGTGGAAGAGCGATGCGCGGAAACTTGCGGCAGCTCCTGTGCTTGCACCCTCTGATGGAATTGTGCTGTCTGCTCAAGACAACGTAGTTGAAGAGCAGATGGTTCAGGTCAAAGGAATGACGTACAGTATACGGCGGCTCCTCCACCGCGACATGGGGCCGGTGGCGGAGGGAGAGAAACGTGTGGCGATTGTTGTGCACCTCCGCGTGCGCGACTATCATCATGTGATCGCTCCGTGCTCATTCAACTGTAGCGAAGTCGCGTACATTCCTGGGTCACTGCTGCCGCACACCCCGGCGGGGTATCACTGGATTCCCTCGCTCCTCCCGTTGAACGAGCGAGTGGTCCTCTTAGGGCGAGCTGACAACAACAGGAATAATGAAACTAATAGAAGCAGCAGTAGCAGCAGCAATGGTAGCAATATCGGCCTGGCATTGGTAGGTGGTACTCTGACAGGCCGCATCGCAATTCACTTTGACGCTCGCATTCAGACAAACTTCTTAAACCCACCAGAGTATGCTGTCCACCGGCGGTATGCCAGTGATCCGCTGCTGTGTAAGGGAGTTCCACTCTCTACCTTCTACTGGGGGTCCTCGGTCGTGCTAGTCATTGACGTGCCACAGCACGCCTCCTTGTCCGTTAAGGCAGGCGATGTCGTGAAGGCCGGGGAGGCGCTGATCACATACTAACGTTCTCGGAGTGTTCTATCCTCGTCGAGGTTCGTTGCTATTTTTTTTTATCTGTCTTTCTGTGTGTGTGTGTGTGTGGAGGGAGGGAGGTATTTTCCCCGTTTCTGTTGTGTTGATTGCTGTCAAATCATGTCTCTTTTAGTTCCTTTCTTTTTTTTTGCCTTTTGCTTCCTTGCCTGCTGCTTTTTCTTATTGCCTCTGTGGGCATATGTCTCTCGCACAACAATTGCGCAGCTGCGTGTAGCTGTAGGGCCAACATGAGCTGCACCGCACTCCCGTCCGACGAGGCGGAGATGAACGTGCTGTACCACAAGATTGAGCGCCTCGACAATGACCTCAAGAAGCGGGAGATGCATCTCGCCGAGCTGATCGACGAGGTCGTGTACGCGGAGGACAATAAGGACAAGGCCGTGCGTCGCGCCGAGGCGGCCCGCTATCTTGTCAACCAGCTTGAGAACGTTGTGCAGGACCTGCTGGGGTACCTGAAGGTGCTCGAGGGAAACGTGCTTCTGCCGGCATTTCTTGATCTGGCCAGCGTTGTTCCACAGGATCCGGTCGTCAATAGGGAAGTGATCGACGAAACTCTGCAGAAGATCTCCGAAGACAGCTTAACATCACGGACTAAAAAACTCATTAGTGCGGTGAGGGAGCTCCCTTCCAAGACAAAGAACCGAGCAGCACGTGAGGCTTTTATGCGCAACGTAGCTGAAGAGTCGGTAAATGTAGAAGACACCATTGTGCTCAGTGGTCTGCTGCTGGAGAAGAAAGATGAGCTCACTGCACTTCTAGATGATTTAAGGGATCGTGTGCGGGCCATGCTGCAAGGCAACCACTCCGAATTAGTTGCAGGTGTAAGGAGCCGAAGTGTGAGTGCCGGTGGGAACATATCCCCTGACTACGATGAGCTTCGCGAACAACTGCGTCGCGTGACAAATGAGCGGGACGACCTCCAGCGTTTGGCGTCCAAGAGCGAAAACTCTGCGAGCATCATCCGTGTACTTCAAGAGGATAGGAAAGAGATGGAGGAGCAGCTGTCAAAAGCACATCAACAGCTCTTGAAGGAGGAGTTAAAGTCGAGAAGGTTGAGGGAACAGGTGGAGACGCTGGAGCAGAGCGTAGAGCAGCAGAAGCACGAAAAGGAACTGTTGCAAGGGGAGATCAAGGAACTCAAGCGTGAGCAAGTCAACTGGAGTCGCTCATGCGCTGAGGAACGACGTGTGGATGAGGAGGTGCAGCAGCTACGGGCCGAATTGGATAAACTGGTTTCTGAGCATTCCGCAG
>NW_008826490.1:0-2263 GCF_000691245.1 Trypanosoma grayi
TCGGCATACTCATGGGCACACACAGAGATGCACACGCAAGCTTGCCTACCAGTCCGTTATAGATACCGCATAACGTTTAAAAAAAGGAAAAAAGAAAAAGAATTTGCACTCCGCTTGTTTCTCTCACTCTCCCCGTTTCGCCCCATCACCTTTTCTCCCCCCACTCCACCCACACAACCACCAGCACCGACGCTCCCCCCATTTTCATCCATAGCGCCTAGGGTTGTCTTCTCGCTGCTGCTGCTGCTTGTCGTCACTCAGCTTCACTCTCACTTCTTCACGCAGACTGAATACCCCTTGGCACACAAATAAAAATGCGTGCATCATTCCTTCTTCGCAGTCGTTGCTGCTGCTGGTGGCGGCCGCTTCGGCGCCCTCACGTAGGAGTGGAAGAACATGACGGAGAAGAGGTACAGGTAGCTGAGGTACATCGCCACCCCCATCCGCGCACTCGACTTCGTCACGTGGCAGCCAGACGCGACACCCGCCGGCGGGACGTACACCTCGTACGCCGAGTACACCGTCACAATGGTGCCCACCACCATCTGGGCAATCTGCAGCATTGTGATGAGCGGGGCAAACTTACGCATTGTCTTCTTAAAGCCACACGCACACAGGGCGAAGTAGAGGTACATGATGAAATGCACCATCAGGTTCATGGCGGCGAAGATAATCATCGTGGTGATGTTCGCGCAGTAGGTGTGCCAGGAGAATATCATCACCGTAGTGTGGTGGTACCAGTGTAGGAACGGCGGCACCTTGCCCTGCAGCACCAGTAGCACCGTGTCGACCAGCTCCGGCACCTTCGACAGCACGAACATGCCGATCCAAAAGCCCACCGAGGAGGAATAAAACAGCTCGTCGTTCTGTTCGCACAGCGCCCGGTGCATGCCGAGTTTGTACGCGTTGCGGATGAGAGCCGGTACGACGACAATCATGCCAAAGAAGGAGAAAGCCGACAGGAGGAGGTTCCACACAATGATGGCATAGCGGAGGGCTGCCGAGTTGCTGATGCGGTTCGTGTCACCGTTGAGCCGCTTCACCACACCGGGCGCCTTCCACACAAAGGCGAGGTAGCCAAAGCTCAGGTAGCCGAGAATGTCTACATTGTCTATCATGTACTGCCGTACCGCATAGCCGTCGTAGTTCTCCACGTATGGAAACATGCCAGCCTTCTATTGCTGTTGCAGTTCTGCTGTGTCTTTCTGATAGACTTGAAATGCCTTGTGTTAAATCCTAAAGTGCGTGAGCCTGTCGCGTTTTGTGCAAATACGTGCGCACGTATGTATGTATGTATGTATGTGTGTTTGCGTGTCTATTTGCTCTTCTTGCACGATCTACACGAGGAAAACAAAAACCAACAACAGAGGACACAACAGAATTCATTTTGCGCAGAGAGCCTACATCACAGCTCTTACTGCTGCTCCTCATTCACACACTCCCTCTCTTTCCCACTGCGTATGTGTGTGCGCGTGAGAGCGAGAGAAGGGGGGCGCGTGGGGTAACAGAGAGCGAGAGAAAGTAGAGGAGACACGTCACGGTGATGCACCCAAGCGTTTAGCACCTAACATGAGGAGTGCGTGCGCCAGCGGACGAGTGAGGAGAGATGCAATGGAGACCACCACGAGCTGATTATATATATATATATATATAACCCAGTAGACCAAGTTTAATCAGGAAAGGCGTCTCTTGAAAGGCCAATGCTTCTCCTCACTCTCCCTCGCATTTAATACACACAGACTCTTGTGGATATGTAGGTACATATACACACAATCCTCATAATATTCACAGAAACAAAAAAAACCTCTTGCTTTCTTTTNGACTCTTGTGGATATGTAGGTACATATACACACAATCCTCATAATATTCACAGAAACAAAAAAAACCTCTTGCTTTCTTTTGTTGCCTAATATGCCACACCACGAGCCGAGATCCTCAACTTAACTTATTCTTATTTGTTCTTCGGACCCTCTTTTTTCCTCCTTTCGGTTCGCACTTCAGCTCCTCATCCCCGCTGCGCAGTTTCATTGCCCCATGATCGCTGTTTCAATTGTGAGTGTACGTGGGCTGCGTGTTGTTCGTGAAGCCACCCGCTGGCTGTGCGCTGATGCCTCGTTTTCTTTTCATAAAAGAGACACAAACGCACGCGTCTGCATCCACGCACGAGACAAAGGGGCACGACCGTAGCGCAAAGCGAGAAGAAAAAAAAAAAACGGAAACCAGTGCGCGCCATCATATATATATATATATATATATATATATA
>NW_008826490.1:2273-7095 GCF_000691245.1 Trypanosoma grayi
CATATATATATATATATATATATATATATATACACGCGCAGAAGGGCGCCAAGTGTGGAAGGAGACACGCGGTATGATATAAGGGAGCCGCGTGAAACAAAGAGAGAGGATGCATTGGAGGATGGGGGGGAAAGGACTCGCGCGCATGCGGCAATTCGCCCGTCAGGGGACGGGCAATTCATCCCTTCGTTTGCCTCCCCCCCCCCTTGCGAGTTTCTTCCTATACTTCTCCAATCCATGGCGGTAGGCTGCGTGGTTGCTGCATCTCTTGCTGTTATCAATATTTTCTCTCCAACTACTTTGGGTCTCTTGCATTATGTTTTTCCCCATACGAAATATACCATCACCACACACACACACAGCTGCATGTTATGTGCCCACTGGCGTGCATTTGAGTACGAACACAGTAACGGGTTGTGTCTACCCACATGCCAAGGCGTATGCATGTATATAAATATATGTATATGGGTAGAAGCGCAGGTGGCCTGCATCTCTCCCTTTGCATAACCCACCCCCCCAAACAACAAAATCACACTTCTACCTTTATTTACAGTTACACATTTTCTTACACACCAATTCCCCAACCGCCGCTACGAATCCCTTGCACAACAGGAATGCCTAGCTTCTTCTTTTCATTGCTCTTGTTGTTGTCGTCGTCGTCAGCCGCTTTTTTTTTTTATTTTCTTCTTCTCATTTTTCTTTTCTTCTTGGCATGCACGTGTGTGTCTGTGTATGTGTGCAACGCACGCCCATGTGTGTGGGTGTGCGGCGACAACACGTCTCCCGCACCGCTCGATCACCTCTCCCCCTGTTCTCTTGCCGCCGCCGCCGCCGCCGCCGCCCACACCGACGCAGACACACATTCAGTACGTGACGAGGTGCGAGAATCAAACAAGTAAACAAAAAAAAAAAATAGGGGAATTGAAATACAAACTACAGAAACAACACAACGAAAACAAAAACGAAACACAAACAAAGCAAAAGCAGAACACACAGACACACAGAGTGAGGGCCAAGGAGGAAGCACAGAACATGCCTGTTTTTCCCTCACACTGCCTCACGTTGTTTGTCTAAACATACACACAGACACACACACATTCAGTTCTTATTTTTGCCCGCCGCTTGCGTTCTCTGGGGCGTCACTCATGCTTTACTTAGCCTTCTTCTCCCCGTTCGCCATTTTCGACGACGACTTTGAGGCCGGCGCCATGTAATTGCGGTGGAAGAGCTGCGAAAAGAGAACGAGGTAGCTCACGTACATCATGAGTCCCATGCGAAGATTTGGGTCGTTCACGCCGCACGACTCACCCACAACACCCTTCACCACATACGTGTACACCACAATGAATGTGCCCACAGCCATCTGCAGGATCTGCAACATTGTGATGAGCGGGGCGATGGGGCGGATGATCTTGCGCAGCCCACACGCACACACAAAGTAGTAAAAGTACATGATGGAATGCACACAGTAATTCATCGTGGCAAACCACAGGCCGCTAGAAATGGTGTACGCATAGGCGTGCCAGCAGAAAAGCATCACTGTGAGGTGGTGGTACCAGTGTAGGAAGATCACCGGCTTCTTCTGGAAGACGAGGAAGGCTGTGTCCAGCATCTCCGGTATCTTCCCGAGGTTAATGAGGAGCATCCACATAGCAGCGGTGCCGTCCACAAACATTCCCTGATTCCAGTAGCAAAGCGAGTTGTAGAGGCTGCCAGGCACAACAGGCGCCGGCTCGCCCGGGCGCGGCGGCACAAGGCCGGGAATGGCCGGCGCTGTGCACCACTCGATCAAGCGCGGCACACAGTAATACGCGCCCGCTGCGGAGAAGACGGTGAGCAGCAGGTTCCACAATATGTTGTACCCGCGCAGGTTCATTGGCTGGCGGTGTGCCATGATGCTGTCCGGCACGTATAGCACGAGGGCGAGGTACAACGCCACCGCAACGGCGGGGACCTCAGTGTGCTGCTCCATCCACTCCAGAGCACGCTCGCCCTTGAAGTCCCGGCCCAGCTCCGTCAGGTAGTGGATCATCGGGCTGCCACACAGTAGAAACCTAAAACACAGTTAAGTGGATGAACAGGACGGGAGAAGAAGCAAAGACGTATGCCGGTGTGCTTGGGAGGCAAAGAGAGATTCACGCACTTTCCGCCTCAGCGCGGCATCATCATGCTCCTGGAGAGTCACCACCACCACCACCACCCAACCCCCACCTCCAAAGTCAGAGAGAGAGAGAGAGAGAGACGCTAGTCATTGATATTCACACAACACAAGCGGAACACATTCTTTTTTGTTTCTGCACATGAATAAGAGAAAAAATAAATTGAGTCAGACAGTGAGAGTGATGATGGTAAGCGGTCATGTGGTGAAGAGTGCCACAGCGCACGGTATGTATATCCGTCTTATCTTGAAGCGCTTCACTCATAATGTGGGCCCTCACTACTTCTTCTTCTTCGTTACATCTTCTCCCCTCCGCGTCGCCGCTGTCTTTTGGGCGCGTCCATGTAGAGCTGCTTGAACAGAACAACAAAGAGAATACAGTAGCTCCCGTACATGACAAGACCCATGCGCATGTTGGTGGTGTCTGTGTCGCAGCCACGGAAATAATCTTCCATTCGGAATGGGCCCTCGCCGCTGCCATCGGCGACTCCCATAGCGTGCATGCGGCTCAGCAACCACGATATGGCGTGGTAAAACCACGTGCTCGCCGCAGCTGGCCCAAGGTGATGCTGCAGCCAAATACACAGCGTGATTGCCATGCCGGTGAACATCTGAAGCACCTGCATGAGTGTGATGAGCGGCGCGATGGGGCGAATAAGCTTCCGCCAGCCAAGCACCACACCGCAGAAGTAAAGATACATCACCGCGTGGACAGCGTCGTTCATCCCGGCAAAGCACACACCCGATGGTATCACCACATACGAGGCATGCCAGCAGTAGAGCGTCGTGACAAGGTGATGGTACCAATGAAGGAAGCTCACTGGTTTCTTCTGCAGCACGAGGAAAACCGTGTCAGCAAGCTCCGGGACCTTGGCGTACATGAAGACTGCCATGAAGAATGCTCGTGGCCCGTTGAAGTCTTTGTGAAGGAGATTTTCTGAAGTGCTTCCCTCTTCTGCCACGGTTGTTGTTGTTGTTGCTGTGTCAACGCTCCCGGGCACCGCACACACCGTCTTGTGAAAGCCGCGCTCGGTCAGCATCTCCCACAGCATCGGCAGCAGGACAAGTGTCCCAGCGATAGAGATGAGCGACAGGACGAGATTCCACGCCGCGACAAGGTACTTGATGCGCAGCGGCTCTCGTTGCGCCATCCACGTCGGTAACCAAAAGATGCAGAGGAGATAAAGGAGTATGGCGTGCGCGGGATAGTCCGGGGCGCCATCGAGCAGACGTCGTGCGTCCTTCCCATAGAAGTCGCGCGGCACACGCACGACACTTTCCCATGCAGCGGCAACAGTATCTGGGACCACGGACCACATGCCGCCCGCTGTTGCTGCTTCTTGCCGATGTCTGAGAGAGAGAGAGAGAGAGAGAGAGAGAGAGAGAGACAGATGGGAACATGAACCACGACATTCGCGCGCATATGTGCACTTGCCTGCCGTACAACTGATGCTGGTAGTGGGATGGGGAGGGGGGGCAAAGCGCAGAATGAGACACATTCGTACATTACGTTATTCTTCTCTTATTTTTCACCGGCATTCTCTGAACTTTTTTTTCTGCCACGTCTTCTCACCCGGGCGTTACGCCTCCGCGCACGAGCAGCGTCCGCCGCCCACCCAGGAGGAGGCCAGGTGAGACAAAGGGAGATACGAGGGACGTAACAACAACTAAACAACAACCAAAAACAGAAAAAAAAAATCAATGGCATCAGAGAAGAGGCGAAAGATGCCAGAGGTGTTCATTAACTAAGTCACAGGGAGTTAATTCTATATCGTCTGCTTCTTCCCTTCGTTTTTTTTTCCCCCCTTTCCTTTTCCCTCACTTCCTCCCGTCTCTTTTTTTTTTATTCCTATTCTTTCGTTCATTCGTCGGGTGTGCGGAGTCCTTACTGTCACCTTCCTCCCGCTTCTTCGCGCGCTGCGGCCGTTGACGCCTTCGCTCCGCCTCTCCCTTGCAGCGCACACACCCCACATCCCTCTGTGGTGCCGCCGCCTCTGGCCGTTGCGCCAGGGGGGAGAGGCGGGGGCGCACAGCTGCAGAAGTGACGGGGATCACACACATACATATGCACACGGACACACGCGCAGTACAAAAACGGGCAAAAAAAAATGGGAAATACAAAAATAAAGATAAAAAAAAACAAACAAATCAGGACAAAAAAAATGAAGTCACACGATCAAAGATATTCTGCGGAGAAACAATAAAAGAGCAAGGTGGTGTTACTGCCCCTAACGGAAACACAGGCAGATTGCATGCGCACATCGCTCTTTCCCTTTCCTGGCCTTCTGAATGATTCACATATGGCTTCGGATTGGTGCACAGCAGAGAGAGAGAAGCACATTGCCAGCAGCTGGCTCGAGCGGCCACTTCACCACAGGCCTCTCTTTCAGCTTGGCCTGTTTGCCTCTTCACAGCTGCTTTAACGAAAACATCAGTAAAAGGAGGATAGATGCACCCCTGCACCTGAATATATACACACACACACATATATATATATATATATATATGCCAGATGCCGGAAATGCAAGCCTTCTATTTCCATTCAAAAGCGTTTTCTCTATTTTCACCAGTGCTTTTTATTGTTCACCTCGCTTTTCACCCGTGTTAATTTCGTCAACGGTCGATACCCATCGTGTTGCATGCATGTGCGTGTGTGTGTGTGTG
>NW_008826491.1:0-6276 GCF_000691245.1 Trypanosoma grayi
GCAGCCCCGCCGGAACTAACCCTTCACGTGTGGATTGACAATCTGCGTATCACAGGGCCACGTAAAAGTGTGGAGTTGTGGGGGAACACGATTATGGGAAATATGCGCGATTGCGGTGCGACGGTGGGAGAGCACGAGGCCCTCACCGCGCGATATGAATTCATAGGGGTTTGTTTCAACTACACGGCTAAGACAGCATCCCTCAGTCAGAAAACGTTACGGAAATTAAAGGGAGTCACACCCCTCCACAAGATTTCGGTGGAGGAATTGGAAAGCCTTACGTCACGTATGGTGTATGCTGCGGGGGTTCAGGGGGGTTCGCTTTTTCGCCATTATTTCTTCTTGAAAATGGTGCGCAGAAGACTTTCACGACTTAAAAGCGGGCCGGCAGACGCACAAGATCCGACAGCCCCACCCCCTTTGCCCTTAAGGTGGGGCAGAAATGGCTGGACACTCTGTTACAGAACAATCCCGTAAACCCCCCGCGGGCTTTACCGACCTCAGGGGCATTGGTACCAGACGGCTCTTTATATGGATGGGGCGCGCTGTTGTTTAAGGACAGCGGGGAAGTGTGGGTCACTGGGGGTGCGTGGGAAAAAGTGCCCTAGATTATTTCACAGGCTGAAGCGAGAGCCATCGGATTGGTCTTGCTTGCTTTCAAGGGGAATTTGCTTATTACACTCCATATATGTATCGATAACACGACAGTGATGCATATTATGCAGAAAGGCAACACGCATTCCGATGCCCCGGTGGAAGGGGCGGGGCTTATCGACAGGGTTCTGCGGGACCAAGGCTTGCACGCCTTATGGGGCTATGCCGCGTCGGAAAACAACCCTGCGGACGGTATATCGCGGCGGGCGAAGGTTTTACCGACGGGCATCGCGAAGGGGTGGGACTTGCGAAGGGGGGCGCGGAATGCGGGTTAAGGGCGCTTTCAGCACCTCCTTTTCGTCAGTGGACTACAAGCTTTCACTTCCTTATAAGGGGAAGGCCTTGAGGTTACTGGATGTCCCCCTTTCTATGTGTACCAGGGGCGGGGAGTTTCGAAATGGGATCTAGATAAAAGGTCTCGTTTACTCTCTCTCTCTCTTTTACTTAATAGGGGAAAGTTGGACTGCAGAAATTGCTGGACATCATTCCCCGTCGCAACACTCGACCGTGCAGAGTGTCTGTCTTCACGGACTCCCTGTCACTCCTCATGGCACTCCAAACAGGTCCCCTGACAGTAACAGACCCCATCTTACGACTACTTTGGAATCTGTTGTTGGATCTACAACACCGCAAGGCACGCGTACGGCTACAATTTATATTCGGCCACTGTGGCGTTGCAAAGAACGAGGCATGTGATAAGGAAGCCAAGGCGGCCTCTGACCTACCACAGCGCGGGGGCACGTGGATACCGGATGTGGTAGCGCTGGCGAAACGTCACATACGCAGCCAGCTGCCCAAACCATCCATCCACCGCTCCAGCATCACCGGTCATTGGAACCCGACACACAATGATCCGAGCTTCCCTCGGGAAGAAGAGGCGGCCCTAGCTCGTTTTCGCACTGGTGTATCCCACCGCTACGGCTGGCTACTGCGAGTATTACAGCCCACCACGCCAAATACATGCAGGTGGTGCAACCCCATAGAACCCCCTCCCCCACTCAAAAAGCCTCGAATAGAAACGCCTGCAGCAAACAAAGAGGCAGTGCCTTTGCGTTTCCGTGATCTGGTCAACTGCCCGGAGTGCCAAACCCGCTATGGCTGTCGATCAAGCGCTTTGTTTCACATGCTGAACAAACGCGGATTCACACGTGCCCGCGCACTCTGGAAAGCCAAGCATCCCACAGCTGAGGAGCCGCCGGGCATCCCGCCAGAACCCCCTCCCCCAGCACCAAGGCCCAAACGCACAGCACCGGACACAACAAGCGACCCCAACCCGATCGTCAAGAAGCGTCGAGAAGAGTTTGCTTGTACCTTATGTGCGGCGTCGTTTAAAGGACAGGTGGGGCTAACAAGGCACCATCGCCACTTCCACTCCCAGCAATACCAAAACGCAGAGCGTAAACGAGCTCGGGAGATGGAAGAAAAGGCCAAACCTTGCCTCTTCAATGCGATCACTGTGAGTTCGGAGCCCTAAGTAAGACGGGGCTCTTATCCCACATTCGTGCCAGGCATCGCTCCCCAGAAGAACCGCCACGAGCAGTGACACCACGACCCACACTATTTTGTCCAATGTATCGCAGAACCATGGGCAACGCTGGAAGACTGGCAAGCCACATGAAATACAAGCACCCCGGCGAACAGAATAATAGAGCACAAGACCCAAACACAGGCACACTAAACCTCCCCAAGCGAGAGAGAGAGAAGAACCCCCTACCTTGCACGCCACTCCTATAAAGCAGGAAAAAGATAAAGCAGAATTGCCCCATCCTAAAAAGCGTATGGGAATAGAGGCTTCCTCTCCGACCGACGGCCGGCTAAAGAACGAGGGGGCCGCCCATCTACCGCCCGCGCGGCGGAGAGAGACACAATGCTTGGTGTGTTTGAAATGGTTTGCTGCTATTGAATCCGTTCGCCCGCACTGCAGGCGATATCATGAGGGCCACGGGGCTCCTGTAACGGTGAAACGCTGGAGGCACCAGGGGGATGCTCCTGACGACTTGCCTCTTTCTGCCTTCTCGTGCCCCACGTGCGGATTCCAGTGCCACAGCAAACGCGGACTCACAAGGCACCGCATAGTCAGCCATGGGTTCAGGCCGGACGTGGTGAAACCAAGCCAACGTGGAGAGTGCGAAGGGGCGGGAATGCACCTATTGAGCTGTCCCGCATTAAAGGGTCTACGGTGCCACTTTGGGGTGGATGGGGGCGACATGGAGAAGTTGCGCTTCATGCAGATGTTGGCCAAATACCTGCTTGCAGTGGAAAGGTTTTGCCCTCAACGGCCTTCCCCGACAGAACCGACGCCAACCATACAGGTCCAGGAATAGTCCTCTCTCCCCCTCTAAGCTGGGCCTCCCCTTGTATATTTTTGTTGATCTCGCCACCGAAACGTACTTCCCCTCTGCGCCGTTTCAGCCCAAAACAGGCAAGTAGGCCTACGGGATCCCGGATGAGAGGAAACAGCTGTCCGGTTCCGTCAGCGCGCGCTTTCTCACCAGACTGGATCAACGAAACAGGGAACAAAATACACAAAAATAAACAAAACCCAAAACAAAAACACCGAAAAACAAAACAAAATACATAACAAAAAAAAAAGGGACCTCCTTCCACATATAAATTGAGCAGCAATAAAAGCGCTCCACAATGGCACCTGAAGGAGTGTAGCTATCAACAGGGGTCGAAAAGACACAATGACAAAAAAAGCAAAATTTTAAAACCGTACTTTAAAAAAAATCGAACCTCTTCTTTTTTAACCCAGATGCGCGAAAAAAAATAATAGTGGGAGTAAAGTGAAGACTGCGTGACCGTATGTCTGGACCGTTATCGTTGCAAGCTCGCGTCCTTGGTATCGTGGAAATGCCTCATCGTGGCGCCAAGGTCTAGTACCAAGTTCATTATTTGGGAAGCTAAATTACCACGTCGGCAGCACCGCATTCGGCTTAATTCGGGCTACACCGTGATACGGTCGCTACTTATTGGGATAGCGCAGTTAAGTACCTTGGAAATAAGGCGTATTTTGCAAAGGGTAAAGTACATGACCCGGAGACTGCAGTGGAAAATACACGCTACACATCGATAAGTTTCACCGTCGGTTGCCCGGTTTCCCGGACTGGGGAATCCGCTGCCATAATCCCTGGCGATACTGGCCACTTAATCGTGGAACCGGGGTCTATTTCCCCGTATTGTCGGGGGGGCCAAACGCCAGCAACGTTCGCCCCCTGGAGAACTTGCTGTGCCAGGCTTGCGGCATCACACAGTACCAGGGCCCGCCGCGTCTTGCTGGGACGCAGTATTATCTTCATCGGTCTTGGGGCGCGCGTTACCGCTCCACCAGCTCTTCTGATAGAGCGGGGCCATCAACGAGGGTTGCAAAGACACGAAGAAAAACAAAAAAAAACAAATTCGCCAATCGCATCATTCGCGGAGTTTTTTTGTTATATGTGTGTTCAGCTGAAAACACAGGAGACCTTATCTGGCAGAAGTTGACTTTCTCGCCAAAAGACTTGGCCGAAGAGGAACTGCGTGGGGTGTGGGGGTGTGAGACCCCAAAGGTTTCCATTTGTAAGTGGAATTGCACTTTGATGAAGAAACAGTTATAAATGGAGAATGCACAACCGAATGTTTTTCGTCAGTTCAGAGACGATCGAAAAGGTTGTATAAAGTTGTCTGATTATGCAGTTTCTATCCCATATTGGTTTAAGAATGGTATTTGTAGGGATGATAACGTTAGAGAAATATTCTTATCAATACAGGGTGAAACGAAGTGCCCAAATCGTCTTTTTCCCGCATCGTGCGCTCCGTTTTCAATTCCAAGCCCTTTCACGACGCCTGCGCGTCACAGGAGATGTCGCTAGAAATTTTATTCACTTTTTTTTCAATGCAGTCACTTATTTTTAGAGGTCTTAATTTCATTTGGTGTCGCTAAACTTTGTTTAAGTCAGCTGTTCAGCACACTAAACCATCTGAGTGCGCATTGCCGTTGCCAATGGCGTGCGAGTCTCAGTTGCCAGTGGGGCGCGTACGCAAACTTCCACTGAGTTTCTTCTCAAAGGCGGGGGCTGCAAATATGCGATGCACGCTTTGCCCGCCAAATCGTCTTTCAAATATGTCCCCTTTTTTTCCACAAAGAGAAATGCTTCACCCACGAATCTGGACAGCAACGCCCCCACTCGTTTATATATGAAAGCAGTGGTTTAGAACTAATTGGCGTCCGACTTTTCGCACCGGCACCATAACAGGCATATGGGCAGGCGTTGTGCTAGGTCATGCCTTCATTAATCTTGGCTCGTGGGTTCGCGATGGGGGTTGCCCTTTGGGGCACGCCGATCATCCATAAACGTATAAGAGGCGTCCTTTCCCAAATTTGAGGAAGAGTTAATACGCCAAAAGGGTATTTTACTTAGTTCCCCCTTCTGGTGCATCGTGCGGGCGGCCGCGCGTTTCAAGCATTCAACCTCCGGCGTGCGAAACGGCAGCTTCTTGCGGAGTTTTCGTGCGGTTTTCTGACTTAACTGTGCAGCCTAGGCCTATTTAGTGTAGAGGGCAAAAAATGGGTTCGTATTAGTTGGTGGAAAAATGCCCCCCACCCACCGCAATCCCGTGTTTTACCTTTCAAGCAATTTGGCGCCCCCAAGCGTATGCTGCTCCATCTTGGCACCCCATTTGTGTATTATCAACTGAGTCTTGACTTTGTCGTTCGCGGGGTTTCACAAATTGCAAGTTTACAAATCCAGGGTCGCCTTTTAAGAGCAAAGTAACGGCGTGCTTTCTTCACCACTTCGTTTGTAGTGCTAAAGAGGGCTTGCTGCCCAGTGCGTTCTAAATTTTACGTTTCACACCGGAAGTTTTTGCGCCTTTGTCTGGAACGGCTACCTGAAAAAGAAAACTTTTACACGGAATGGCGACAAGGTTTTACCAGAAGCCCCACCCGTGCAGTGAGAAACCTGAACCCGCGGGACCTCGATTGTGTAGTCTTCTCTGACTTTTCGTCCTTTAGGCCAAACAATGAAAGGCCAACTCTGCCTTTACAGCTTCCTCTATACCGCTCTGAGAAAAACTTCAAAACCTGCAGATGGAGTGTAAAAAAGCTGGGCGAACAATAAATTCCTGTTTTATGAAGCCTGGTATCATTGTTTGCAATTTGCAAATCGGATTCTTTTTGAATTGGTATTGATGCGTTTCATTGGCACATCGTATATCACAGAGTGGCAAAACAATCCCAGTTCATGGAATTCAGCCGCTGTTCTATTCAATTGGTGGAAACAGTGTCTTGGCTGGTGGTTTGTAAGACTATTAGTTCCTTATTGCCCTCTGTGGCCGCCCTGTTGGGATGAAGCTGTCAAAAAAAATATTAAGCCTTGAGAAAGAGGTCTGGTCTTATACTTAATCAGCCCAGTTAAGTTCATAGCATCGGTGACCATCTTTCCAACCTCACCGTACCAAAAATATTAACAGGGTTAATTTGTCAGTGATTTTTTGACCAATGGAATAGAGAGAGTGCTCTGTATCCATAGGAAATTCTTTATGATTCACACTCTTTCTGAACCGCGTCTGCAATAGAGTACCGACGCTTTCTTTAACTGCTGTCACTGCTGCGTGGGCCGGGGCTTCCCCCCCCCCCCCCCC
>NW_008826491.1:6309-7094 GCF_000691245.1 Trypanosoma grayi
TGTTTTTTCATATAAATTTGAGAGCGGCAGCTGCCTCCTGAGCGTTCTCTCCCGCAATAGTGTCATACATTGCTGCTGTTTTTTGGCTGCTGTTAAACGTTTTTTGAAGGACTACTCAATCCACGATTGTGACATTAGCGCTCTGAGAGTGTGAAATAAAATCCGTGTAGAATTTTGCCTTAATTTTGTTCCGTTTGCACCTGCCTTTAGTTTACATTAGTTCCACGTTTCTGCAAGAGGAATTCCCAAGAAATCTACTTTCTCCAGTTGGCAGGGTGCCATGTCAGACCTGTCCGGAGAGCGCCTCTGAAGCATATGCCGGCCACCGATTTTATATTTTCCTTGCTATATACTTTTTTTGGCCTAAAAGATTCTTGAAGCCTACTTACCAAGCATATTATGGTACAATTCCAGAAGTTCAAACAGCTGTCAAGACACGCCATGTTTTACTTATGTGGTGCGTTGCCTTGTCTGCGCTTTATGCTCCGACAGGGAAAATGAGCGCCCCTTTTTTGACCGTATGCGATGAGCTCAGGCATACTCTGAATCCATGCCCCGGAATAATCTATATCAATTATTTGATGCGCGGTTTAATTTGTGGTGACTTTTCAAAGTAAGCATTAACACAAAAAGAAATCCCCACATAAAATAACTTGTGTCAAAGGGGTGGGCATCTCTTGCTTCACCGAACGCCGGGAAAAGTGCTGCCAGCATAAATAAAAATTCCAGTAAGCAGTAGATGGATGACGGGGAACGCTTTCACTGTTTTTGTTCAAAAAAAAGAC
>NW_008826492.1:0-4972 GCF_000691245.1 Trypanosoma grayi
GGGCCGCGTCTTCAAGTAAGCGAGCCTGGCGGAAACGGTGCTGCGGGATTGCGGCAAGGAGAGAGAGGTAAGGGAAAAGAAAGTAAAATTGAATGCAGAGAAGGGGGGAAGGAAAGATATGATTGTGCCTTTTGTGCGGCACAGTGGAGACCGTTTTATTAAAGAAAACTGAATAAACTTTGATCACACGTTGTGCGTTGTTCCGTGTGGGTGAGAGAGAGAGAGAGAGAAGGATAGGGGGGGGACTCCGGGGCCGTGTGAGGAGATGTGTGAGTTCCTTTGTGCGGGGGGAGTGGTCTGTTGCGCAGCTGCCTCTTTTATTTTGTTTCTGTTGAAAAATTAGGGTGTACTACAGGAGTCCACATACTAAGGGGACACATAACGAGCACATTGTAATTAAAGCAACGGGATTAAGAAAGAAAGGAAAAACATTAGGTCATTATCCCCCATTTGGTTGAGGACTATACAGCGTGGCAACTCTAGGGAGCGTATTACAAGATGCCTTCGCGCAAGACTTCTATTGCTGTAGCTGCGGGTGCTTCTATCATCGCAGGAGCCGTGACTTACTACGTGGTGAAGCGGAATAGCGTGAAGAACGCTGAGGATGACGACGTGTTTGCCGCGCCTGTGCAAGTTAGTGGAACAGCCGACGCCGCTTCAAAGGAAGGAGGTGTGTTGCTCACAGCGGATACCACTACACAAGGGGAAAAGAAGGTGTTTGAGGCGGTGGCCAAGAAGGGGTCAGGATTGACATCCGTGGAAAACAAGCTGATCAGCGAGGCGCTGAATGAACTTGGAATGGAGCAACCGTCCAAGGGCCCGGCGAAGCCTCTGGCTACTAAAGCGGGGGCTGCCAACAACCAAAGCGATAAAAACCGCAAGGAGTTTCCGCTACTTGGCTTATCGTTGGAGGTGCCACCAGGGTGGGATGTGCGGGAGGACCTTTCCCCGTTCCCAAATGTGGCCATGATTACGGTGTGGAACCAGGATTTAGTAGCGGAGGACTCACAGCAAATGCCTGGTATGGTGCCAATGGTCATTCTATCTGTAGAGGACGTCCGTGGGGACAGCGTGGATCTCCTGGAGTTCAAGGACCGCTGCAAGGAGCTCGCAGTGAATCAGATGCTCATGATGACCGGGGGTGCCATTCATCCCCAGGTGACGGTGGACAGTGCGGTGCAGACGGGTCCGTTCCATCATGTGCTTGAGTACTCTCAGAGCATCCCGCCCTTCTACGATATTGCGGTGCTGAATCTTCTTGAGGTGCGCCACAGCATTGCGTACACGTTCCAGATCATGTGCGCACCATCGGTGATGTCAAAGTACAGGTCCACATTCATGGACATGGCCCGCAACATGCGTCTGGCGGAGAAGATATCCACTAAGCTTGGTCATGTGGAGCTGCACACGGGTGCGGTGAAGGTGGACATTGACTCAACCTGGTCGTGGACTTATCCGGGTAAGGGGGGAGCCCTTGCCGTGTTTACCACGTCTTCGCCGATCAAGAAGGAGGAGATCAGCCTCTACACGGAGGAAACCATTCCCACTACACCCCACAAGCCACGTGAAGAGAAGACCATGGATGGTGTCGTGATCGTGACCGCGTATGACGGTAAGCAGCAGCAGAAAACTTTCACCTATAATGGCTACGCCTTGGTCGTGAAGCCATTGCAGAAACCCACCTCTCATCTGCTGGACGAGGATCTTGTGGCTGTCGTGAAGTCGGCTGCAGCTTCTACAGCACGCCCAAAGCCGAGGAATGGCGGCACTTTTGTGAACAAAGAACACGGTTACAGAGTGGATATTGTGGGTGGCGGGCGTCTTGTGGCAAGCCTCGTTGGCGGCGGCTCTGCTGCGTATGCGCCACGTGGTGTGGGTGATGGAACGAACAGTGAGGAGCAGCCGCCTTCCGTCACTATCCGCGTTGGTTCACCAGAGAACGACCCAGAATGCATGGGGTCCATCGAAGAGTGGGAGGCACGGATGCAGCAAGAGTCGGTGGAGAATGACATTAAGGAGATTACGCGAACCACCATTAATGGTGAGCCGTGTCTAACGTTTTTGTCACAAAGCATGGAAGAGATTGAGCCAGGAAAGCGTGTGGAGGTGCGTGGAAAGGTATTTATCTTTGTTCGCAACGGCAAGACAACTTTGATACGCTGGGAGATGGCGTCGGGTCTCTGGCGGAAGTTTGAGCGCGAGATGAACACCTTTGTGGAATCCCTGGAGTTCATTTGATTTGTGGAGGGGGAGGGGCAATCACGGCACCGCCGCGGCCCCCCATTCTGCGGCGCGGGCGGGGTGCAGTGAGGGAGAAGGAAAGGAACGAAAAGGAGGTCGGGGGAGAAAAAAGAGAATAAGAGAGCAGGGAGGGAAGTGTGCACAACAAACTGCAACAAAGGGAAAGACGAGTCGCCTTCCGGTTCGCCAAGCAACTGCGACGTGTGCGATGATAAAAATAGAAAACGAGAAAACAAGATAAGGCGCGGGGAAGAGGAGAAAAAAAGAAAAAGAAAAGGCGAAGAACAGACGCCGGAGTAGATGAGGTGCTGGAGAGCCTGGCGAGGATGCTTGTGGTTGAATGGGTAAAACGGGGGGAACGGGTGGCCTTTGTAAGGCTGCGTTGGAGTGAGGATGTGAGGGTGAGGAAGGCAAAAGGGGGAAGTGAATCAGCACAAACACACACACAGAGAGGAGGAGAGAGAGAGAGAGAGAGGCGCGCATGCATATACGCAACAACAGAAGAGGAAGGAGGGAGGGGGGAATAGTAGAAAACATGAAGGAAAACGGATATGCAAAGTGCGGCGGACCAATACGGTGTGTCTGTGGGTGGGTGATTCTTTATGCGCGCAGGGGCCTCTTCAGCCCAATCTCTCTCCGCTTTTCGGGCGCGATCTTGTCCCAGCAGCATCGTCATCATCATCACTATCGCCCCCAAAATAGTCATCATATTTCTTTTTCTCCCCCTTCCCCTGACTACCACTACAACTGCTACTACGACTGCTGCTGCTGCTTCTGCGTGCGTGTGCGTGTGCGTGTGGGGGGGAGAGAATGCGTGTCAGAAGCAGGCGTGTTGTTTGGGGTGGGTGTGGAGGGGGTGTGTGGGAAACGATGAGAAAGGTTCTCTTCTGTTAATAAAACAGAAATAACGTAAAGCACAGCTGCTTCTTTGTGTCCCAAACGCAGATGCAAAGGATCGTGAGAGGCGAAGAAGAAAGAAAAAGAAGGTCAAAAAGGTAGAGAAGGAAGTAAGAAGGGGGGAAGAGGTGACCGAGCTTTTAAACGTTGCTTCACCGTTCAATGCTTTCGTTCAAAGAAAAAAAAAGAAAAGGGGGATTTTTTCTTGAGCCTGTGTGACGTCGTGGGACTTTCTGAGCCCATTCAATCATGCATCCTTGTGCGCGGTGCTCTCCTTATGTGTGCTTGCTTTGCTCTCGCTGTCAATGGACTGTGGTGGATTAAAAAGGGAAAAAAAGAAATTGGATGAGCCGGAATAGGCCACTAGCCATCGCACTGGACTGTGAATTTCTAAAGACGCATGGCCAAGTTCTCGCAAGCTCTGTGGCATTTGTGCCATTCTCCTCAGCGAAGGCTACAGAGGTGAGAGAGGAGCAGCGTGGCGATGCCCAAGCAGCCGCAATGGCAGCTGAACCCCCTCGTTGTCTGCTGAGACACCCAGCGCTGCGGCGCACGACGGTGCTTGGGAATCCCATCATTCTTAGCCTCAATCCGGCAGAAGTGATGCGTCGCGCAGACGTCCTTCCATGCGGTCACTGCCTTACGCCGTTGCTAAGGGAGTCGCTGGTGTCCGGTGAGGCACTCCAGACCATTCAGCTCCGCCACACAAATTCGAGCGTTGAAGCACCATCAGAGAGTAGTGAAGAGCCCTCCACCTCATCAGTCGCAGGCGTGCGTGCGTTGGTTGGGGACTTTGAAACGTTATGTCCCTATAGCATCCCCAATCTCAGGCGCGCCGACAAGACATGGTTAAAGTCCATTTACGCGGCTCCTGTGGATTCGATGGATTTTAAAGAAGCGGCTATGCAGCTGAATCATCTCCGTGCTTATGGTAAAGGGAGGCGACGGAAGCGGGCCCTGTCCTTTCTGTTGCGGTACCAACCGGAACTGCTCCAGGACGTATTGCAAGCCTCGTTTGCGACACCGGAAGCGTGGTGCGCGTGGCTTATGATGTGCGGAGACAAGGTTGAGACGGAGCTTCGTCGTTTGGCTGAAGACCATCGCCGGTTGGCATCCTCAGATGCCTTGGAAACAACACCACTTACAGCTGATGGTAAAGGGACGAAGACTAGTGCAATACGATACAAGGAGTGTGAAACCATTGAAGAGTTGTCGTATGAGCTGAATTCTGCGTGGCGTTCCTTGATGCATAAGGATCCTCGCGGGGGCAGNAGCAACACAAATAGCAAGTTCTACACATATGGCGACATGGATGCAGAAGCTATACGAAACACACTTCAACTGAGCTGTTGCATGATGACGCGGTATTCGTCTCGTGTTTCGAAGGGTTTACCTGTAAATTCAAAGGATTCTTCTAACATAAAAAAGCCACTCGATGAGGGAAAAAAAGTACAGCAACAGGTGCCCAAACTAAGGCCTGTTACCGGCGAGCTTCTTTCTTCGCCGTACGAGGCGAAGGTGCTGGACGTGACGCGTCACGCCTTGTTTGCCGCGTCCGGGTTTCGCCCTTCGCCGAAAACAATTCCGTCATTGACGGACGCCTTGGAAAAGGCGGCTTCTGTGGATATGACGGCGGCCCTTCTCAATGAGCGGAAGGATCCGCATAATCCCGTATGGGATGCCAAGGCCCTTGCCTGCATAGCGGCCGCGAGTGGGGTTTCGGTCGGTTAGTTTAAACCGAAAAGGTGGAGAAAACATGTGAGAAAGGGTAAAAGGGTGGCGGGGCCCGCCGGCCGTGGCCAAAAGCGGGTATGGGGCGATGCCCCCCCCCCCC
>NW_008826492.1:5086-7082 GCF_000691245.1 Trypanosoma grayi
GGGGGGGGGGGGTTGTTCTTATTTTTCCAAAACAAAAAAAGGTGCCCTTTTCTCTTGGATCTTTTTTTTTTTCGCCCTCTCCTCCGTTCGGCTCTGAAACCAGAAAACCAAATTATGGACTGTGTCGAAAAAGTGGACGAGTAGGGGATCGAACCCTAGGCCTTCCGTATGCGAAACGGACGCTCTACCACTGAGCTACACGCCCCACGTTTGACCATTAGTTGGAGGCATGCTATTATAATAATAAAGAGAATTTACTCGTTTTGAGATTATGGCCTTGGGAAGAAGGAAGAAAAAGCAACGCTGACGGGGGTCGAACCCGCAACCTTCGGATCCGGAATCCGACGCGCTTCCATTGCGCCACAACGTCTTGATCCCGGACGGTAATATCGCTGGTATATTTTTATTATGAATGGTTTTGTTTCTTTTGGATATTTCTATTACATTAGATGAGTTAACANCCGTAGCCGCGATAGCTCAGTTGGGAGAGCGTCAGACTGAAGATCTGAAGGTCCCTGGTTCGATCCCGGGTCGCGGCATTCCTTTTTCTTCCGTTCCAGAAAGAAAAAAGAGAATTTCCTATTTCTGTTGCAATCTGCTTCGTTGCGCGTGATGTCTGAAAAAAAAAATGTTTTGTGCAATGTTATACTCCTCCTCTCCATTGTTCTCTTTAATTGTACTCGCATGTAGAAATAAAGAAAATGACTGACAAAACAACTAGTACTTTTAGAATGGACGATGACGTTCTCCGTTTCTTTAGCCGCTCTACACACTGCAAACCGGATGTCATGAAGCAAATTCTTAATGATATTGGCACAGTTTGTCTTGCGATGAAACTATCGTGTCGTGTTTCAACATGGGGCGCGACACAGCAAGTTAAGCTCTGCATATACGGTGGCCTTCCCGTTGTCATGAGTATTGATTCCAATGACTTTTCGAATGACAGTAGCAAGGCGGTTCAAACATGTCGTTACACCTTGCCCATTCAAATTTGGTTGACCCATCAATATCCTATAGATCCACCTTTGATTTTCCTTTTTGGTACAGAACCTGGGTGCAAAATTGCAAGCAATCACAAGTACGTGGACGCCACTGGGCGCTGCCATACACCTGAGCTAGCAGCGTGGCAACCAGCATCTTCGTCTCTCTCCACTACTCTTGAAAAGCTGGTGCGGGAACTCGAGGAGGAAGGTGTGTTCCCGCTCTGTATTGATCCAGAGGTTGTGGAATGCAGTGCCATGGCGAATTCAGCAAGTCACTCACGAATTTCTCGTAAAAATGAGGACGATGACAATGTAGCTGTTAGCGAGAATGACCAATGCGTGATTTGTTTTAATGCCAAGGACACTGTGCTGGTTCCGTGTGGTCATTACTCCTTGTGCGGCGCATGTGCAACGAACGTGTCTCACTGCCCTTTGTGTCGCGAGACTGTAAAGTTCCGGCAGCACATTTTTCATTAAAGATAATAAGACAAGAAAGTGGGTCTATCTAGATATCAAAGGAAACTTGGAAAGTATACTTTCTTTCTACTTGAGAGTAAGTCTGAGGTTTTTAATAATATTGGAATGGATATTGTCATATATATATATATATATATATATTTCAGATGCTCGATGTGTTCTTGTCTCTTTCTTGTCTCAGCTTTTCCACACTCTTCCGCAACAAAAGGATGGGGAGTGGGATGGGGACACAAGCACACATCCAAACAGTTATGCGCACACCGTATGCCTTAACATATGTATCACAGCCCCAAATGCGCATATCACCTTCAATGGGCTGCGCTGCCTCTTTAGGAAAGGGTGTAACGCTGGGCCCCCCGGAACCCCCACCGGAGCACCCTAATAAAGGACCTGGCGCGGTGAGGCGGCAGGCTCTGGAAGCAGGCATCTCAGAAAAAAGGGGAAACCAACGCACAAGAGAAACGACATTAGAAATAGTCGATGGCGGGGTGATGTGCTTCGCGGGCTGCGTTCCTTATGTGCAATGGGGGGGGGGG
>NW_008826493.1:0-1720 GCF_000691245.1 Trypanosoma grayi
GGGGCAAATAGACCTATTTGGGGTTCAGCGGTAGTGTTCTGTTCTCATCTTTTGTTTTTGCTTGGTTGTGTCCTTTCCTATTGTATTGAAATATAAGCAAGTGGTTGGGATTGCGGCGGTTGTGTCAGTGCTGCGTGAATGACCGTCTTCTCATCGATCGAAATAAGGCATGACGACAACACAAGCGAAAATGCCAGCAGTCAAGCCAAGCAGCACGACGAGCGGACAGTCGTTGGCGCAACACCTGAGGGCGATCTGCCCCAGCTGGACACCACGTCGTTTCAGCGCAGCGAAGGCGGATCGGAGCGGGGGCACACAACAGCGCAGTCGCCAAGCCCGATGCCGACGCCCGCACCACACGCAGTAGCGGGAAGCATGAGCCCGCTGGCGAGCTCCCCGCGCCTGGTCGCGTACGAACCCACTGACTGTGGCTGCAGCCAAGAGTACAGGGACAACAGCAGCAACAAGGAGGAGTTGCACTCCAGTTTCTCCGTTGAGAATGCGCGAGCTCGGCGGNAAGAGTACAGGGACAACAGCAGCAACAAGGAGGAGTTGCACTCCAGTTTCTCCGTTGAGAATGCGCGAGCTCGGCGGGTGCGTCTAGAGCGGCCGCCGCTCGGCTCTCTCATGCCGCCGCCGCCCTCCCCTGGCCGTCTTGACTCATGTGGTGTCGATCTGCAAGAGCAGCAGCAACTAATGTGTACCGAGACGCAGAGCTCAGAGCTGTACCAAGTGCGCTGCGAAAACGAGAAACTGCGGCAGGAACTCGCCACGAGGAGCGCAGACCTCCAGCAGGCGCTGCGATTGCTGGAGCTTCGGGAGCTGGAGTGTATAGAGCTGAATCAACTTGTAGACAATATGCAAACCGAGGTGCGAGAAATGCGAGAATCAGAAAAGGAAAACATCCATACGCTGAGTAAAGAGAATTCAGCAACAGAAGCACCACATAACGTTAACTCTGTGGCTGCTGCGCAGAGGATGAGTTTGTCAACGAAGACAGGGACAGTTGTAAATAAAAGTAGCCGGACTGCGCTGCTGCCACCTGATGAGGAGACCTTTAAGGCTCCCACGCTTGTCGCTGCTGTTGTGGACGAAGATGAATCACTTCAGCAGCTCTATGACGAGCGCAACCGATTGGCGAAGGAGCTAGCTGAGACAAAAGTTGTTGTTGCTGAGCAGGCGTCTGTGCTGGACCGGCTTGGCCTTCTTTCCCCGTACCCCAGCGAGATGGTCAGCGCCGCGCGTCGCCTCATACCGCGATTTCTTCCCTTACCGAATCATCCCCACCACCACCACCAGCAGCAGCAGCAGTAACAGCAACGTCAACGGTGAGGTGCAAACTCTTCTAATAGAGAATGGAGGAGCCGGTGTGTGCTGTTGTATTTTTGCTCCCACCGCTTGTGCTTTTCCTCTGTATGCTTTTTTGTACATTCCACGTTGGGAGTGAAGTGTGGGGGCTCGTAGAGGTGGTGTCATTCCCCCCCGTACTGCCGGAACGGGCACACATGCAGAGAGTGGCGGAGAGAAACAAAATAATAAAAGAGCCGATTAAATTACATAAAACAAGGTACACGCATCTTCACCTTCATGCTCTCTTCTCCCACTATATTGTTTATTCTTTTTGTTGTTGTTGCTGTTGTTGTTGTTGTTCCCCGTGACATCATAGAAAGAGGTGGGTTGTGTACGCGTCAACGTTTAAGACAGACAAGGAAAAAAAAAA
>NW_008826493.1:1791-7061 GCF_000691245.1 Trypanosoma grayi
TCTCTCTCTCTCTCTCTCTCTCTTTACTCGCTAGCCCGTATTTATTCCCACCTGCATCTACACCGACAAGATGGAGGCAGCGTACAGTCCATTCACCGGCTTCCAGCAGCAGCAGCAGCGGCACTACCGTGGCGCTGGCCGCCGGGACGCATTCGATGCGCCATCCGAGAAGATGAAGCCAGTCGATTGGAACAACGTGAAGCTTGTGCCGGGTACGTGGAAGGTGCTTGACACAAAGGCCATCCAACGCGCGGCTCATGCCAAGACGGTTGTGGAGCCTGTCAAGCAATTCAACGACGATGAGGCGAAGGAGTGGCGTGACGCAAACGGCATCACCGTTTTCGGGGAGGGGTGCCCGCCGCCGCTGGCCGCCTTCGACCAGCTGAACGCGCTGGTGCCGGCCTACCTGCAGAAGAAGCTTACCGCCCAGGGTTTCACCGCGCCGACGGCGGTGCAGGCGCAGGCATGGCCCATTCTGCTGCGCGGCCGTGACATGGTTGGGGTGGCAAAAACCGGATCCGGCAAGACACTCGCCTTTATGGTGCCCGCACTCGCCCACATCGCGCTACAGGAACCGCTGCGCCATGGCGACGGTCCAATGGTAATTGTGCTCGCCCCAACGCGTGAACTTGCGCAGCAAATTGAGCAGGAGACAAGGAAGGTCCTCCCCAATGACGTGCGCTGCGGCTGCGTCTATGGTGGAGCACCGAAGGGACCACAGCTCGGGATGCTGCGGCAGGGTGTACATGTTCTTGTCGCAACGCCCGGCCGGTTGATTGATTTCTTGGAGATCAAGCGCGTCAACATGCTCCGTGTGACATACCTCGTGTTGGATGAGGCGGATCGCATGCTGGACATGGGCTTTGAACCGCAGGTGCGCACCATCTGTGGCCAAATACGCCCCGACCGGCAGACGCTCATGTTCTCTGCGACGTGGCCAAAGGAGATACAGCAGCTGGCGTCGAGTTTCCAGCGCGATTGGATCCGCTTCCACGTTGGCAGCACCGAGCTGCTCGCCAACAAGGACGTGACGCAGCACTTTATTCTTACACAGGAGCACGCCAAGTTGGAAGAACTGAAAAAGCTGCTGGCCAATCACCGCAATGAACGTGTGCTGGTCTTCTGCAAGACGAAGAGAACCGCCGACGACCTCGAGTGGCAGCTGAAGCGGTGGGGCCACGACGCCATGGCGATCCACGGGGATAAGGAGCAGCGGCAGCGCGAGTTTATTCTCGAGCGCTTCCGTAGGGACCCGCGGCTCTGCGTTGTGGCCACCGATGTTGCCGCACGTGGGCTGGACATCAAGGAGCTTGAGACCGTTATCAACTACGACTTTCCCATGCAGATCGACGACTACGTGCACCGTATCGGCCGCACAGGACGTGCTGGGGCGAAGGGCGAGGCCTTCACGCTCATCACTAAGAGGGAGCAGCAGATTACACCGGCAGTAGTGAAGGAGCTTATCGTGATTGCCCAGCGTGCGCAGCAGCAGGTGCCTGACTGGCTGCGCGAGTGGGGCGAGCAGCAGCCGCGCTATCAGGTGGTGAAGCGGAACCGTAACATGCTCGGATTCGGAGGCAGCCGCCACACGCCTGTTCTGCACAACGGGAGTCGCCCATCATTCGACGCGAAGGGCAACAGTAGCAGTAGCAGCGGCAATACCAACAGCGGGGGCGGCTCGTTTGGCCTGTCACGCCAGAACAACGGCGCAGCGCCATTCTCGTCCTCGAAGATTGAGTACAAACGGTTCGATGACAGCAGCGATGATGACGGCGCACCGGCAGCGAAGAGGCGTGCGAAGTGATTTCTCATTTTTTTTTTTTNTTTTTTTTTTCTGTGGTTGTGGTTGTGGTGGCCGTCGTTGCACGTCCCCCCGCCTTCTTCCTCGGCGGCTACAGTGAGAAAAGGAAAGGAGCACAACAAAAAGAGAAGGAAGCAAGGTGAAATGAGAAGTAGGGGGAGGGAAAAGGCTCAAGAAACGGCCACCCACTAAGAAGGGCACTAAATTTTTTAAAAAAGCTCTCTTTATTTCTCTCACGCTCTTTCTTTTTAAAGCTCTTTTACTTTTTCTTCATGCTCCTCGTTTAACTCAGTCATCACCTCTGCGTGGAGGGAAACTCGTAACTGCTCACTCGTCGTTTCTGGTGAGAACTGACGAAGAGCCCGTTTTGCGAATACTGCTACGCGATCTCGGACGGCTCTCGCACACATTGCTCTGTTGACCTTGACTCTGTTTTTTTTTTTTTGTTTCTGTATCTGTGTGTGTGTGTGTGTGTGTGTGTGTGTAGGTGGTCGGCCCTCTCTGGGTGATTGCGCGTATGTGCTGCTTGTGACTCTGCTTGATTCCATGTGGTGCGTGCGACTGTTCCTTCTCCCTGTTGTTATTGTCTCTGCTCCGTGGTCACACTGCAGTGTGTGAAAAAGGGTGTGGAGATGACGCGAGGCTTTGAGGAGCAGGAACAGCAGGAGCAGCAGCAACAACTATTAGTTTTACTGGATGTTGACAACACGCTATACTGCGACAACAATGGAGTTGGTCTGGCGAAACAAATGCGAGCTGCTCTCATCGAGTACGTAATGGACTTTCTAGAACTCTCACAAGAGAAGGCGAATGAGCTTGTTGTGCACTGCTTCCACACTTACGGCCTCACTATATTGGGCTTGGTGCGCGAGAAGACAGGGGTCGACCCAGCGCGTGTGATGGACCACGTGTACAACCGCTGTGACTTCGGCGGGCTGCGCGAGGACCCAGCGCTGCGCAAGATGCTGCAGCGCCTGTGCGACGACGGGCGGCGCCACCTCTTCTACGTGACGAACGCATCGCGGCAGCACGTCACCACGGTGCTGCGCAGCCTCGGCCTTGGCCTCGATGGCTTCTCCTACGAGGACCAGTGGGCGTGTACCGCGCCATCGCTCAGCAACAAGCCCGCACGGGAGGCGTACAGTGCCATCTACGCGGCCGTGCGGGAGCGACTGCAGCAGCCGGACTGGCTTGTGCCGCGGCGGGTCGTGATGGTCGACGACAGCGCGTACAACCTCCTTGAGCCACTGGCGATGGGCTGGGCGGCAGTGTGGATGTCGAACGGCGACGCCCTCCCGGCGGTGCTCGTGGAGCCGATGAAGACCGGGAGGCTCTTCTGCATCGAGAACATCATGGAGCTTGAGGGTGTTATTCAGCGCCTGGCAGAAGAGCCTGCATCCAATATATGATACATGCGATCATACTCGTTTTCTATTCGCGTGGTACACCCTCGTGCAACCTGGACCCTTCAGGGGAGGTGTGTGTCGGTTGCTTTGCTTCTCTGCGTTGCGTGGAAAGCCGGTCGCCGTACTTCGGGTTGCGTTTTGATTTATTGCCCTCTGTTAAATTGCTGCTGGTGCGGGTTCTGTGAGTGTTGTTAATAAAGCGTGCGGCTCTCTGTGTGTATACATCTGTTTCTGCTGGGGCGGCTACGGTGGCAGCCAATGCACTGCAGGCACGGTGGCGGTAATTGCCGAAGGTGAGGGTACAAGAGGAACATACAAAGTGGGCCTGTGACCCCGTGTGAAGGACATGATTTGGGATGCGCACATGTTTCACCACAGATTTTCATAATGATTCACCTTTATTTCCTTTTCCCTGTGTGTTTGCTTGATCGTTTGTCTTTTGAGTTACTGCTTCTGTTTTTCATTGTTCTTCTCTTTTTGTTGTTGTTTATTAATAATTCGTTTGCGGCCTCACTTCCACTCCCTCCGCAGAGAGTTAGTGTGTATTTTGCTCTTTACTACTGAAGGTCATGCGCTGCAGCGTCCCTGTGCTGCTGCTTGCCCTGCTGCTCGTCATCTGCTGCCCGGCAGGCGCGGTCCGCTTCCTGCTGAAGGACACGCAGCCGCTCTGCTTCGTGGAGGAGGTGGACGAAAACACTAAGATCGTCTCTGGCGAGTACACCCGGGCTGCCGCTGCTAGTGACGTCCCCGCGCGGATTGTCGTGACGGCGCCCGGTGGCATCGAAGTGACGAGCACCGACCTGCTGGTCGGCACACACGCCTTTTCAGCACCGGTGGGGCGCGACAACGCTGGGCAGTATCTGCTGTGCGTGCAGGTCACCGACAAGGGCTGGAAGACCGCCACGGAGTCGAACGCCATCGCCGTTGACTTCAACGCCGACCAGTCGGCGAACGTCATCCCCAGCACGGATGGCCCCATCGTGAAGAGGCAGAAGGTCGATGGGCTGGAGGTGTTCACGTTCCGCGACTTCGGTGGCGAGCAAAAGGATGTACTGCGGCCAGCCGACTACATTAAGCGCGTTGAGGACGCGTTGACGACGCTGTCCACACTCGTCGCCGAAACCAGGGACGAGATCGACCACCTCATCAACCGCTTCACGCGTATGCGGCGCACCTCGGAGAGCACCTACACACGCATATGGGCCTTTGGAATCATCACCGTGCTCGTCATGGTAATCGTCACGTGGCTGCAGTTCCGTTTCCTCAAGTCGGCTCTGCAGCACAAGAAACTGGTGTAGACCACACATATGGCAGATGCCCGCGGTAACGTACACGCTTCCACGCACACGCGTCCGTGCAGACAGACAGGCACGCGTATCCCACGGAAGGTGAGGGACAGAGAATCGGGAGCAACGCCAAAGGAAGGAGCATGGAAAACCAGAAGGCAAAGGAGAGAGGGGGGGGGGGAAAATACAAGACGAAGTGGAGGATTTGTGCGTGTCTGCACTCCACATTGTCCATCCTCGTAAAGTACACCCAAGCAACCAGGTGCCACAACCATTGGCTTTTTGTGAGTGCATCTCAGTATTTAATGTTCGACGGAATTTTGTACACCACCACGAACCTGTGTCTTCCTTCTTTTCATTGGATCCGCCCTTTTTGTGTTATAGTATAGTCGCTTTTGGGCACATGCGCTTTCCCTGTACATTGTCGGCTCAGCAAACCAACCACCCCTTGCAGAGTTCGCATATTTGTTTCATGATGCGAAACGTCTACGTCTCTGACACGAAGTGGCGGATGAATTAAACGACAACACAAATCACTCCACTCTGACAGCACTCTCCGCCCTACACTCCTCTCACTGCGCGTGCGGCACCATTGCGTTCATCTCCCCGCGGTGTGTGCCGCCGCGCCCGCGGTCTGTGGCCAGCGGCAATTCATACTGAGGGACTCTCGGAGATGCATGCCCTCAGTTGCAGCAGCAGCAGCAGCAGCACATGATGAAACACAAATGGATCGCTGACTCTGAGCACCACGTATGCCTGACAACACATTTCAATAAT
>NW_008826494.1:0-7057 GCF_000691245.1 Trypanosoma grayi
TATAGGTACTCCTCCGTGGCACTGGAGGCGGTAGTGGTTAACCGCTTGTGCCTTTGAGAGCCACAACGTACTTTGGGCATGAATGCTCACCTGATGTTTGTGAAGCGTCTGTTGAACTTCTGTGGATTTTATGCGGCGTCTTGTCAACGCCCACTGCATTCATTCTTGGAAGTGCAAAGAAAAACAAGACACGTCATCCCTGCATGGGAAACAAGTATGACAGCTGTCGAACAAAGGGCATTGGGAGGGGGGAGCCTGTGGAGGGTAAGTCTTCACGGACCAACGGTAAGTAGTTTCAAAAGGGACTCTTCTCGTTTGTTGTACGACCGCAAGATAACGTCGATGTTACCTTGAAGGTCAGGCCGCCGCATTAAAACAAGTGCCGAAGCCCTGCTTCGCAAGAGCTTGCTGTACGGGCTTCCGTGTTCCGTCCACTGTGGGTTACGCAGACGCAGGCGCGGGCAGACACTAGACAGCTCGGACAGACGACATGTAGTGGTGTCCGTAGACGGTAACCACTCCGGCTTCTCGCGCTGGCTAAGGCAAACCAATGAAGAGTAGTAATATTGGCAGTGCGGAGCGTCGCAGTTACCAGGCAGCACGACCTCGAGCCACGTGTGGGGCGAGCGCGTTGTGATGCCAAGAGACTTGAGTGTGACCGACTCCAAGTACTCCACCTCACGTCCCTCGTGCAAAGAGCAGATGACGGGTGTGGCGGGCGCCAGGTGCGGAAAACGCGCCAGCAAGTATCCGTGCACCGCTTCATGCATAGGGCTGCGGTGTAACTTGTATTTTAAAGACAATGCATTGTACACGTCGCCAAGGTTGCCAAACCGCGACAGCATATCCTTCGCAGTAACCGTTTCTTGTCCTACTGCATGAAAAAAGTGTTGGAGCAAACCTTCATGAAGGGCGAGCTCCTCCGCAGAGACCGCAGGCGGCACAGAGAGTTGAACCATACCACCCGCATGCCTTGGAACGGTTGCACTGTTGAGCAGAGAAGCGGCCTTGTGTGGCACAGGTACCAGTGAGTGTACAGATTCCTCTATTCTTTCTTGAAGATTTACAATCGCACTGACACTCTCTTGCACGTTGGTAGATACTTTCCTACGCACATCCATCAGTTCATCCGATAGTTTCTCATTGAGACGATGAATCGACTCTACAGTTGTCGTCACCTGCTCGTTCTCAGTAATATGTTGCTGCAGAACACCCATGGCCCGTTCAATGGCGCGTTGTTGTTCCACTTGTCGCGTTATCGCCTCCTGCACCTCTGCGAGGCGCTTCTCTTCAAACTGTGCCTGTTCCTTCATGAAGTCCACCCTATTTTTTTCCCATGATGATGCTGTCGCCTTCCGCACTTCCTCTCCCACCTCGCGCACCAGCAAATGCATCTGATCACTCAAGAGAACCGTCGCCTCACGTGGTGTCTCCGACGGAACTGCCTCCTCACTCACGACCGAGTCACGCCCCCGCATTGGGCCCAAGGCAGCGCCCGCATTTGAAGACAAACCGGTTGACGCGGCGGGTGGGGAGGCAGCTGACGCTTTTCCTGCATCTGTTGGTGCCGTGGCCATCACCGCCTTCCTTGCGCCGCCACGCACCGGCCGCTTCTTGCGGACGATGAGGAAACTGCCGTTGGTGATGCCGAGGTCACGTAGGGGCTGTTCTGTTGGGAGAGGCGCATTGCAAATCTTCTTGTCACGGACGGCGTGGAATACAACAGCGGACAACACAATAGGCTCACCGACTGCCGCAGACAACGCGTCAAGCTCGCTTGCTATGTTTCCATCCTCTCGGACCTGCGCCAACTTCGCCGTACGCGGACCGGAGCTCAACTCGAACACGTTTACACCAATCATCGGAGCATCTAGCACACGCAACGCGAAGCAGAAGGAAGTGGCGAATGGCAAGGAGTTGCTCTTCCAACCTCGAAAAACGGGTGAAGTGTGTACCCAAACGCAAAATATGTTAAACATAAGCGATCGTTATTTTTTTCTTAAGCGTTGAAACTGCACGGAAAAATTAGGCTCTTCTTAGTGGCCCGTATCTACATTTCATGGAGTGTCAATGGGCGTGTTATTTTGAAAGGAATAGAGCCCTTAAGACCTCCCCCTCCGTCTCCCTTTCTGCTCGCCCTGGGCCCACAGAAAAACAACGTGGACGTCTATGGAAAAAAACACACAAATATATAAATAAATATATATATATATATATATATTTAGAGAAGGAGAGAAAGAAATACGTATATTCTGCCCCTATAGAGAGGCACATTAGCCGATAACGATGAAGAGATGGAGGCAGCTACGACGACACAGGCATCCACGGCACGCATTTTTGTTGTTGAGTTGTGCACCTAATTCGCAATGGCCTGTCTCTACAGCAGCCCTATCTGTTCGGTCAGTTTGCTTCCTACGGTTATTCATCACAAGATATCCATACGGCCGTATTTGTGTGTTTGGGCTTTTGGAGGCATGCCCACATGCATACGCCTCTTTTTTGTTTGATTGAATGTCCCTGACAGGGCTGTGAGTCCGCGATTTAGGAGTTGGGTACGAAGAAGGAGCCAATGGTAGCCAAACGGTGTCTCTTCCGACCTCCTGTGCGGCCACTAGAACCGCTACGTCACCCATGGGCCTAGAAGTGCCTCCCCCATGTATCTGTCAGCCCACGTCTTCCTCTTCTCAAATGTCGCCGCGTACGAATGCAAGGGGCGGCCCCAATGATCCGCAAGGTAGCGATTCCTTTCGCAGGCATCTCCCCCAACGGTACACACTCAAATAACAGAAGAAACGCCAAAGCCAACGGCGGACCTCAGGTGTCGCGGTTCCAGACGCTATTCTTTTATTTTTTTTTCTGGCCAGAGGCGACAGCATTTATGACACCAAGGAAAAGAACGTATTTATTCGCCGTCGTATCCGTATCTTCTTGTGGACTTGTCGTACCACAGCGTGGACGGAGAGCACTGTGCCCCTCGGCGCAGGGCCAGCTGTATCTGTAACCAATACCGAGGCCGTGTTCGTGCGCGCTAGTCGTGTAGTGTTCGCCAAATGGTTCGCAGTCGCTTTTAGGTTCAGCGGCATACCAGCAGGTAATACCAGGAAGCCACAGACTCCAGAATGCAGATGTATACAGCACACTGCCACTTTCTCAACGCCGCATTGATATAGTCACCAGATGTTACAGCCTCAACAAAAATGTGCCAAGCATATGAAGTCCCTCCACAGTTTTTACGTAGGCTACAATAATGGCACCTCCCTTTCCTTGGGAAAGGGACTCGTGGACAACAGAAAACTGCCGTGGAAATTGTATCAAGCTTTTCATATGCAAAAGAACTCAAGTACCTCACCAGAGGTAAGAGCCTAGCTGTCATAGAAGAAGCCGTCTTCTGATAAAGGGGGGAATCACCACTTCGGCCATAACGTGTAGCACATATCGTGAACGAAAAGCGTTCACAGAATAGTTTCTTGAATGGCTTCATATCTTCTGTCGTCGGCCCAAGTGACCTGGGCAGAATTTCCGAGGCCAATAGGAGCTCATTTTGCGACAATTACTGCGTCCGCTTCCCGAAAGATGCATCGCCCCCACCAAGCGCCGCGTCGCACGCCCCGTTAACTGTAAGAAGCCATATCACGCCATCTATGTTGAGGGAGGCATGACAAAACGCCTCCGAGACATCTCCGTAAGGCTGCACAGCAACTCAGTGTGCGTACGTGTTCTCCATAAGCCAAGTGGGTTGAGAGGAGGCCTGCAGACCCTTTTCCTTCTCGCTCATTCAAATGAATGGTCAACGATGCGCAGAAATGCTTCCCTCTAATGGATTCGTTCCTCTGCCTTCTCCAGGATGTGGTTTCATAATAGAAGCACTGACACCCTGTAGAGAAACCCCGCAGAAAAACGCCTGCATACAGGTGGAGAAAAAACGAAAAGAAGGGAGTCAAGTCAACCGAATTTGGCATTCCTCAATAATAGCACGAAGACCTTTCCGACCAAAGGATGCGAAGACTATAAGCACATGACCCTTCGCTTTTTGTAGATTATGCACCTTCAGTACGTGCAGTGTTGTCGTCTCCTCTGCATGTCCAGAAGAAATCAGAGAGCAACAGAAAAGCAATGTGTCTGCCCGCGCAACATTGTCATGCGAGAGAATCCAAACCAAACCAAAAGATGCAAATTTGATGCATGGAAGCCTTGACCATGTTATACAAGCCAGCGCGTCGTCCAAGCAAAGGCAATATGTGAGTTTTCTGGCGTAGCCAACTCACCTGCGGAGAAGGGGTGCGACTACGCCAGAGGTCACAAAAACACAGGGCCAGAGTGCCTCGCCTCAGGAGTAGCAAATGACATTTGTTAGAATGAGGAAAAGCATAAATGAAACACCGCCGTTGAATTTATGTGTAGCTGCTTTTCTGTTGCGCCATGGCGACTGTACCTTTCCCAACTGACTCAGTTGATGCAGACCATCCCAACTACCCTCCGGCCGTGAGAGCGTCGGCGTCACGGTATCTAGTCGAATGAATCCAATCTTTTGTAAACGCTCATACGCAACGCGATCCCATAGAAGCTCTCGTTGGTATGTCATCCCATAACGGGAGTAGTGCACTGTCGGTGGGGATATCCAGATGGCCCACTCCATGTAAGGGGTCGACATGGGTTTTGTGGAATTCATAATGGAGCGGCTGCGACGGTTCTGTTCCCACATGTATCGCTGCCATTCGGAGTCCCCCACAGAAGCTTCAGCTGCCGGCGCTCCAAACGGCGGCATCGTTGTGTAAGGGCCCCGCAGGACAGTAACATTCTGCTTGCGCCATTCATGCACAAACGTGTCGAGAAGCATAGTCCACTGCGACATGGTCGCTTTGCCTATCATGTGCTGTATACCGAGATTAGTGGCAAACACACCAAGGGGTCTGTTATTTGTGACACTCTCAAGCATCGCCCGCACCACTGACGAAATGTATTCAGGGGACGCGTACTTTCCTTCTGGTGCTATGTTGGCAAAAGCACACACTAATTGTGATCCTTTCGGAGAAAACCGCATCGCATCGCAGTTTGATTTGTACTCGCGCATGACACTGTCGCCGAGAAAGAGCACATATGCCGTCGTCAACCGAAGCGGGTGCGTTCTAAGACACCCTGTCGAAGGTCCGCCGGAGTTCATTTGAAAAATGCGCAGACGACAAGTACTAGGAACCCACACAAGGTGATTATTGTGGCCACAAGAGTCTGTCAGTGAAATTGGATTTCCGTAGCAGTAGCGGTCACCTGTAATGCAGTTTGCCGCCAGCGGGTGTGGAGAGCCCTCTGGTGTGTCCGGCTCGGCACCATCGATAAAGCGCACCCACTGACCGCCCTCGCTAGAGTTGTAATTGGTAGAGAAGTTACAAAAAGGGGGTATAGTGGTCGCTGGAACGTCGACGGCGGGCAAAACGCGCACGCGTAGTGGACTACCGTATACATTACGCTGTATGTCACAAACCTCTCCGTACAGAAATGATTTACGGCCGTTCACGGTGGCCCTTGTGCCAACCAGACCCAACGTCTTTGGAGCTTCCGGGACGCTACTTGTTCCATTGACATGTACCATTTTCACCTCAAGAGCATATTCCCCAGGGTCATGAACACGGAAACGAATGACACTCGCCACGCGCCTACCGCCACGCCACAAACCGTCGCCAGGCAACGCCTCAGCATGCAGCACACGGTGGTCACTTAGCAACCGAGCCATAAAAAGAATATCAACAGCACAAGGGTCCTTTCTATCTTCAACATCAGCCAATTCCACGCACTGACCACACTGTTCAATAATAACGTCATCACTCCACGTCCCTGCTTTTACAGTCATGGTGTTGTGTTTTAGTGTGGAAGAAGTTGAAGAAGCCGACTCCACACGAAGAACGAACACGTAGGGGTGACGTCCATCCATTAGGTACGACAAAAGGTAGCGTCCACATAGAGGATACGGATTATAGAAGAATCCGGGAACGCTAAACAATGGTCCTTCGGTGAAGTTGATGCGTTCGGAAACTCGGTTGTATTCCAGATGGTGTCGCATTAGGAGGCCTGGGCACTTCATCAGTTGGTAATGGCGAGGAGGCAACATCATAGAAAGGCTGTCCCACTTCCTGGTGTTCGCATAAAATCTGGGAATGACTGAAACAGTTGCTGGGAGATATGTTGTGTAGTTAAAGTCATCATCACCAAAAGTTGCTTGCGTCTCTATTGTTCCTGACGACACAATAGGTGCTGATGGCGGCAGTGGTGTATTTGGTAGCTTTTCCGGTTCTTGTTGAGATAGATTTTGCTGCTCTCTCTTGGGGTCGATGTCCTTGTCTGGATCCACCGGTTGCCAAAACATCAGATTCAACACCACAACAACGATAAACAGTAAAGCGCCTAAGCGCTTACGGGAGACTCTTTTTGCCATCCTAATCTACGATTAAACTGGAAAGCAGCCCGCATGAGGAGACAAAGTGTGGATAGGATAATGTGGTCATTATGGTGTCAAAAGCAAATATGGTTTCCATCATCCTGAGCAAGTCCCACCAAACCGTAAATGTTGATATCAGCTATCAAAGATAAAGCCAAGAATCACATCTTATAGTATTCAGATCCCTAGACTACACTCTTCACCTCGAGAATCTAACACAAAAAGTAAATAGCATCATTGCGTTGTACCTGCGCTTCACTAAACTGGTGTAAATATCAAAGTATGTGCAAAGCACTAACTCAGCAACGTCCAACGTAAATGTTTCCAACAATATGTAACCCCCGGTGATGCCGGCCACCTCATCGTGGTACCAGGGTCCAGCACACTGTAGTGCCTTGGGAAGCCAAGCGCCAGCAAAGGTTCGCTACTCGGAGAACCTTGTGGCGCAAAGCCCACAGCATCACGCAGTGCCAAAATCAGCCACGCCTTCCTAGGACACAGTATTATCCTTTTCAATCTTGGGGTACATGTTGCCGCGCCATCAGCAGTGTCATCCGCACCAAGTTACTGCTTAGTGGAAATGTGGAAGAGAATCCCGGCCCTACATTGAGGGGCATGCAATGGAAC
>NW_008826495.1:0-7055 GCF_000691245.1 Trypanosoma grayi
ACCAAGGTGTCCAAGAGGTAAAATGTGGATTCTTTCATGACGGTTTGTCACCAGCACCTCTGTTAGAGACGCCGTCTGGCTTACAGTTTGGCACAGCGAGACTAAGTTAAGAATGCCTTTCGGTTCTATGTACCATTTCCAGCTGCCTTTAATTTCTCAAAATAGATTCCTGTTAAATTGGTATTGATATAGATGGTAACCGCATTGTATTCTTCATTGTGCCAAAACGACCCCTGGAAATCGGTGTTTAAATGATGCCTAATCTAATAGATGAACACAGTGAGTAGATTAGCTTTTTGCAAAAGCACAATTTTATCCTTGCCGTATGTGAAAGCCATTGTGGGATGCCATCGTCGAATAAAGGATATGACTTTGGAAGCTGAGTCGGATTTTATTTCCCATCAGCTCTCGTCCTTTGTCATGCCGACCACCTCATCGTGGCACCAAGGTCCAGTGCCCCGTATTGTCGGGGGAAACCAGGCGCCAGCAAAGTTCGTCAATTGGAGAACTTTGCGGCGCCAGGCTCACGGCATTGCAAAGTACCAGGACCAGCCGCGTCTTGCTGGGACACCGTATTATCTTCATCGGTCTTGGGGCGTGTGTCGCCGTGCCACCATTAGTATCATCCATACCAAGTTACTGCTGTGTGGAAATGCGGAAGAGAATCCCGGCCCTACAGCAAAGGGCATGCAATGGAACTCAGCTGGGCTAACGCAAGCCAAACGGCTGGCCTTGGGGAAAAAGCTCTACTATGATAATATCGCGTTTTGCTTATTGAGTGAGACGAAAATGTCCCCCCCTGAGGCAGCTAGTTTTGGACTTCCTGAGTACCAACATTATGGGATAGCTCGCACCTGTCGTAGTGGAGGTGTATCAATCTTCATCAGGGATGAGGTACGGGTAGAGATAGGACCTGCACTTGTTGCAGGCATTGAGCTTGCACAGGTGACCATCCATCTGGATGCAGGTATGCAGCTGGCGATTTCATCAGCATATCTTCCGCCTGCTGCGACCCAGATCACTCCAGAGGACCTTGATAGACTTGGTTCAGACGGGCCACAGCTCATAGGTGCTGACGTCAATGCACACGCATTGGCATGGGACAACGAAGTCCCGCCTGACTCTCGAGGTGATACCATCGTGCAATGGTGCATTGATAATGAGTTCCTCATTGCCAACACTGGAAATAGGACACGGTACACCGAGAGGCATAGAGGCTCCGCGCCAGATGTAACACTGGCAAAAGAGTGCGCAGTGACAGATTGGACAGCGCGACCCACCCCCGACAGCGACCACTACATCATCACTTATACTGTCCAGGTGGGGGAGGATGACACTCCGCTAGAAGTGCCGCGGATCTACAAGACCCTGCTTACATGGAAGAAGGCAAACTGGTCGAAGTTCCGCAAACTGACCAACTCACACTGCAGGCTCAAACGAGGCATGAATCGCATAGACACCATAGAGAAGCACATCGCATCTGGTATACGGCTTGCCACAAAGGCAGCAGTGCCGGAGGGCAATCGACGCCAGTCCCCGTTCTGGACCCCTGAGCTGGCCGACTTGGATAAAGCAATTGCTAGCAAGCCCCACGCCCAATCCAGTCAGCGGCTCAAGATCCGACGCAGGGAACTTCTTCGCGCAGCGGCCACTAGCCGGTGGCGAACGCTCTGCTCGAACCTTGAGGTCTCCAACGGGAACAGCTGGCAGATCATAAAGCGTGTATACGCCCCCCGCCCCCTCAGCACGCCCGCCGTCAAGGCAGATGGGGTTGTGCTTTCCCACCACCTGGCCCGCATGTACGCTGCAATTCCGCGAAGACACCCGCGATCCTACTCCCCACCCCCAAATCAAAACAAGGGATGAGGATTTTCAGCCAATAACAATGGCCGAACTCGATCGCGCACTGCGCCTCCTTCCGCTGGGATCTGCACCGGGACCTGACATGATCCATGGGGAGGCACTGCGACACATTGGAAAATGTGCAAAACACACCGTACTGACGCTCTTCAACAAGAGCCTGCGCACTGGCGTCGTTCCGCAGGGTTGGTGACACGGGATCATAATCCCACCCCTCAAACCGGGCAAGAAAGCGACTGAACTGGCGTCATACAGGCCAGTAACGCTCACCAGTTGTCTTTGCAAGCTCATAGAGCGCATAATGGCGGTACGCATTCGTGATGTTATATAGAGCCAGCGCTCACCCCTCTGCAATAATGAAGCCAAGGCTGGGATGTTGACCCTATTGGATAAATGGTGGGGAGAAACAGCCAACCAGACCCTCCAGCGCCTGTTCCCTCACGGAAAAGCAATCAACAGGTGCAATAAAATAAAAAAACAACCCACAAATAAAAAGGAAAACACAGCGACCCACAGCCAAAAGATAGTTCATGACATATCACTATACAGAGTGCGAGGACCGCCATCTGCGACAATAAATGGTAAACCGGGGATACCAAACTATCCCACAAGGAAACAAAGAAACAATTTGTGACAGTTGTTGTACCACGGACACCCCTCGCTGCCGCCGTGAGACATCAACTCACAGCCGGCAGTGTGTATGTCCGTTCGAGCAATGCCATGCGGCTACACTCCTGCTGTGCAATTCACTCGGCACTAAAACGGAAAAGACAAAGGGGGAACAACAATGGAAGAGGGGTGCACATTCGCGGCTGTGCGAGCTTCTGGTAGGAACCAGAAGAGAGCTGCGGTCACGGGCATGGAGGCACAACGCTGAAGCCCAGCCACAACACACTGACGGCAGGGGCGCTACCCGCTCGCCCACCTGGCTGCTCGCATTCACCGCTGCTCGCCGCCGCAGCGACGACTCGCTGCAACAACACGCCGGACAGAGGAATCCCTCTTCAGCATCGCCCTGATGCCCTGCTGAGCCGCCGCTTCCTCAACCGGTCGCCGCAGCTCCGTGATGACGCCGTAGATGCCATCCGCGGCCATTCCGCACACGTCCGGCGGCGGTGTCGGTGTCGGTCTCGGTGGCACGTCGCCCACGCTCGGCGCCCTGCTGCTCGGTGCGCATGCGCTCCCGCACCGCTCACTCACCCCCCCGTCGCCACGGACCACACGTCCCCTTCAGCGATCATCAATCGTGGGGAAAGCAGCACAAAGACAAACTGCGAAGGTGACCCAGAAAAGGGGGGAGGGGAGGTGGAGAACAGGAGCCAATAAAGTGTTGCACAGTGCTGCGCTGGGGCGTGCCGATCGGACAGCAGCACCGTCACGGTACGAATCACACGCCAGTAGGTGAGCAACACGTGAGCTAAAAGAGAGAGCCCCCAAGAGGGGTCGCCACATCTGCACGAGGTACGCTCTGCTGGCGCCCGGCAGCAGACACAGCGTCGCCACGTAAACAGACTCGTCGCCGGAGCGCCCCATCGCTGCGTGCAGCCGGCGCACGTCACGCCATTGTCGCTGACGTTGGGAAACCCCAGCGCGGTGTGGGTGTCGAGCGTATCCATCAGCCGCGGAGGCAGCAGCCCGGTGCGGTGCGCCAACCCGTTGCTGTGTAGCTCGACGCGCCGCAGCGGGGATTCCCACTGTGCCTACGCTACGTGTGAGAGAAGAGGGAGACACGGCAGCGTAGATAAGCACAACACCTAGAATACGACGCGGTCATCAGCAACACATACAGATCACCAAACTGGTCTTACTACTCCGAGTGATTCCACTTATTAGAAATATAAATGAGAATATTGCCTCCGTACACTTCTGTCGGTCCATACATCCCTGTGATGTATATTTTAGATTTCTCCAGATAAATAATTTGAAACTTTTCCAGATCTGCATTGTGCACAATTACGTGCGGGTTTTATATTCGTCTTGGGTCAAATAGAAATAAATAAACACCTCATATGTTATTCCGAAATTGCCTCTGCCCACCAGGCACACTCTTCGGTACATAGGACTAAAACACAAAACACAGAGCAATACAACAGGAGCTCATGCAGTGCCCCACAGTGAATTCAGAAGTGCAACACCACTTGCTAAATTAAACAAGGCTACCATTTCATCATACAGGTGCTGTGCGGTGTCACTATACAGCCAAATACCTCCGCACCAACATGAGACAAGCACAGTCACCTTCGGAATGCATGCAATATGAGAAGTACCTCAGTAGGTGTTCACAGCTCCCCACGGCGCCGCTTAATACAGACCACACAAGAAACAACAGAGAAAAGCATGCAAAAACTGTCCAGTGCATTTAGTGTTGTACCATAAATTGTTGTGGTTCCTCGTTCGCAGCGTCGAAAGGCGTGTGACGTCCCTCCACGATTGTTGCGTTGCAGGGATGAATAAAGGACACGGATGGCGCCCCTTCCTCCCACATCCCTATACACACCGCGTATGAGTCAAAGTGCACGCCCACAGTCTGCATTGTATTCTCTCCACAGTGAAGGGGGGCCTGAGAGTCAACCAACGCAATAATGAAGTTTAGAGTGTTCAGGGGGGAGTTCTTAAGCAACTCAGCTTTTTTCACGTATAAAAAACAAATCCTCCTTCAAAAGATAGTGAGCAACCTCGATACATAACATCGGTCTCAGATAAAGACGCTGACGTACAGCAACGCGTCTGCTCTTCCCATCAAAAAAGGAAAAGAAAAGGTCATGTAATTCTACCTCTTCACGACCAAGGTCACATAATCCGAGTCATCCCCGCCACCCTCAACAGAACCCAATTCCGGGTACGTCCCCAAGCCACGGCTGACGAAGCCGCTCCCCTGATCTTCCCCACAGGAGGATAACCCCTCCAAAAACGAAGGCAAATTCACTCTGTCAGTTGCAGATGAACGCGAATGAGCTTCATGGGCGCATCCCATACGCTGCATGACCTTCTCGAGTTTCAGCGAGAGACGTGATAACAACAGACGACAGTATTCGTCATCAGACACAGACGAGGCCCTCGGCGGCAGACGAACACTCCAGCGCTCGCAGTACGGCTTCAGCACAAGCAGACGCTGCTGCGGGGTGAAGGCACCAAACACAGTCACCAGCACAAGGTTGCTGAACGACGCAGGGCCACTCATGTAGCTTACACTGGAACCGGGCTCACTGCTTGACGCACCATCACCCTCATTGTGAACGAAGACATCCTGCCGGTCAAGCCGCAGTGCGGCGAAGGTGCGCCCGGGCACAGCGTTCAGCTGGTACGTCTCCACAGGCGCAGGCACACCGCGCAGCGGCACACCACCAAGCGCAGTCACATCCAGCTGCTCACGCTCAGCCGTGCTCAGCGCCAGGTACGCCGCACCCGTCAGCAGCACCTGCCCGCCGTTCGCAATGCTTTCCGTGCGAGAGGCCGTGTTCGCCGTGCCGCCGTAGTAGTCGTAGCCCTTCGTCACCTCGTCGTGCCGGATGTCACACAGCCCGGTGTGCACACCCACACGCACACGCAGGCCGTTCCAGTACGCCCGGTACACAGCAGCGTCGAGGCGCGCAGTCGGCGGCACGGCCCTCCTCATCAGCATCGCAAAACAACGTACCCACGTGAATAGAGCGATGCCAAGAAGCCCACAGCAGCTGCCTCCCTGACGTGATTAGTAGACAAGGAGTCTTTCGCATCAATAGAGAGCAACTGTACAACTCTCATTGCTTCGGTGCTTTGGCCCACCGCACCTCGTGGAGCAGCCACCAGAAGCACAGAGACCACCAGCCCCATGCATACGTGCAGGCAGCAGTACAGCCCACCAGGGCGCAGTGCTCGCCGCCCCATAGTCACCGGTCGAAGCAGCGGCTTCGTGGCGTTCAGAGTACCTTCCCCGGGCGACTGTATCCCCCATCACAAATACAACAGGAGACACAAAGAGAGAGGGAGAGCGGCGCAAGTGCGACTGGCGGCGGCCCACGCAACGCACGCAACAGCAGCACCAAAAGACGGATCGCGTGGGAGGCCACGCAGCGAGCCCCTTCAGTGGGGCACACAGCAGCTGGGTTCATGCTGCCGCCCTGCTGGGGTGGAGGACCGGCACCTCAGCCGCCAGCACCGCAGTGCGCGCAACGCACACTATGCACCGCTCCGCTGTCGCCGCGCGCCCACCGCCACGTCGCCGCGGTGCCAGCACCACCAGTCACGCAGCAGCAGCAGCAGCAGCGCGTCACACCCGCAGGCTCCGGGCAGCGCAGTCATGCCGCACCACAAGGCACACGCCACGGCCACCATTCGTCTGCGGTCGTGCATGTCGGCAGCGCAGACGCGTGCGGGGGCGGGGGCGTGCCGCCACACTACACCGCCACCGTGCGGGTACAGGTAAGCGCCTCAACGCGGCATCCTACACCACCAACGCCACTCACTCAGGCACCTCAACAAAAGGGAAAGAAGGACTCAGGAGACAAAAGGAACACAAACAACAACTTGGCTGGGCCACAGTGGCACTTGCACAGTGAACACCACGCCAGGTAAATTATGACCCAAGTACGAAACACAAAAACGTTTTCCAATAACCACGCATAGAGGGTCCGTGTCGGTTGCGCAGCAGACACCCCACGCTAACAGTTACATCTCGGCTCCCACACGAGGGGCAATCCGACACTCTGGCACCATCACCGGCAGGCTGCGTGCATGAAATTGTACCTGCAGCAACTTACCACAGATGATACCATAGTTTTTCCAAATAATAAAGTTCAACACAAAACATGAAGAGTATATGCTGCAATGGCACCGAAAAATATATATACAACAACACCAGAGGCAGTGCACAGCATCATGCAGCCTGCTTTTCTCAAAAATAGATGAAAAAAAAAGATATCCGAATCGATCCGAAAATACCTAATACAATTCTTTGAAGAACCGCACCCATCCACCACTCACTGGGTGGCGCAACCAAAATAAACGGAACATAATGACGCAGTACGACCGTGACGCCCATCTACGCGTGTTTCGTAACGTGAATAGTGACGATCGACTCGTCAGCACTCATAGAAAGATCATCCACAATCACCGACTGCCCAAGCACGCCTTTCCATCTCTGTCCTCCACTCAGCCAGCTCACCGCCTTCGAGCTCCTGCTCGCAGCAGCCGAATACCGAGAAAGTTGGTCAGCA
>NW_008826496.1:0-3141 GCF_000691245.1 Trypanosoma grayi
AGAGAGAGAGAGAGAAACAATGCACAAGCCGAAACATGGTGTAAGAAAGGCAAGGAAACCCCGAAAGAAAAAAAGATATTTCGAGTTAGGGGACTACAAGGTAAAAAAAAAAAAAGAATAATGGTAGGGAAAACATTGAGTCTCATGCGCTGTCACATGCGGAATAGCAACCAGGAACACCTACAGGAAGGCTGCGGATGCCTATATAACCGCAGCTGTTGACGAGCGAATCGATTGGTCCGGAACCTGATGCCTTGAACGGCTATTTCCCTGCTGGCGTGGCACAGAGGCACTCTGAGGCCTTTCCTTGTTGCTCCTGTTCTTACTCCTGCTTCTACCTCTACTAGATCTGCTTTGACTATTAGACTGATTGTCTCTGCCACTTCGGCGGCTGTGAGCCCTATCATTTCTTTTTCTTTCTGAATGAAGACGGGCATTTGGACTCATCTCCCTCAGGTTCGCCACATCTTTGTGGGTCTTCGCGTGCTGGCTGCACGGCCGCGTACTACTCGGCGACGATACTCCGCCCTTCGGTGGCGATACCGGCAACGCGAGCTTTCTCCGAAACAAGTCCAATAAGAAAAAACCTCTTTTTGGTTTCACATCGTCACGCCCAGGCTCACGTGGAGTAGATGATCGGGTAGGCGTTGACCGTGACGCACTCCAGCTGGTGTCTACTGACGGTGAGCCCCTCCGCCTCGATGAAGCCTCACGCCGCGTTGACGAGGGCTCCTCCGACTTCTTTTCTTTGCATTTTCTCACTTGTTTCGGCTTTGGTGTCTCCTTTGACTTTGGTTTCCGCTGGAAGAAGCCAATAATGCCTTTCCTGTGAGGTTCGTTCTCCGGTGGAGTTTGAACTTGGTAGTCGTCCGTCTTACGTCTGTTCGTGACTGTCTGGCCGCTACTCCGTGGCCGCTTCTCGTGCTGTTCCGTCCTGGAGGCCCCGTGCCGCCGTGTGGGCGGCGACCGGTCACGGCGAGTGTCGCTGCTGGTCCTACTCCCACCTTTACTAGTAGGAGTCCGTGAGCCGCTGCTAGACATGGAATCGTGGTGGTGGTGGTGGTGGTGGTGGTGGTGGTGGTGACGTCGCTTGCTTTTTCGTCTGGGCGACGCGCTGGGGTGCCGCCCGCCGTGATGGGCGCCGTCACTTGTTGTGACACGCTCCTGTTGGCCCACCTCGTCACGGACGCCACGAGTGTCACGATAGTGACGGTGGGAATGCTTGTGGTGTGACTCTTCCGAGCGATGACGGTGTGATCCCCGTCTTCGTTTATCTTCCTCCGTGGCGCTGCCGCTTTTTTGCGATTCCCGCTCTCGGCTAACTTCCTTCACCACCTGAGTCTCTCTCGGCGTTGGAAGCACAGGCCTAATGATATCATGTAGTTTGTTAAATCCCTCCTCGGGTTTAGCACCACCCAATGAGGTAGCCATCGGCATCGAAGACGCAACAAGCGTGTTCACCCATGTTTTTTTTCCCTCATTTGAAGACTCATTATCATTGTTTTTTTTATTATTTCTCTTGTTGTGGCTGCTGTTGCTGCTGCTGCTGCTGCTGCTATTGTTGCGGCCACCACTCCTTCCACCTCGCTCTTTCCTTGCTGCACTCTCGTCTTTAACAGGCTTGGGGCGCTCGTCTTCACCTTGAGCCCGCCGCACCTGCATGATTGACAACCGATGGTGACTACGGTGGTGAGATTGCTTCTCCTCCCCCGCAGTAGCACTATCATGCAACGCCGCGCTTGCTGATCCACTGGGGGCGTCTGTGTCCGTTCCCTTTGCCTTGTGGTGCCGACGATGATGGCGCCGGTGGTGGTGTTTCTTTCTGTGTCCTGTGGGGGAGTCCGACGGACTTGCACTCCTGCTTCTTCTCTCGTCCCCGTGTGGCCTCCGCTTGTGGTGTCGTGAATACCCACGCGAGCGATGTCTACGCCCGGATCCCAGCGAGGAGAGAGAGGAACTGTATGACCGCCTCCCTACCTTCGTGTTCGGTGGGGAGCTGTAAGGAGCAGCCGGCGCGGAGTGTATCACGCGACCACCCGCCGCTGCAGCCGTGGTGGCAGCTGTTGATGATCGTGGCGGTGGTGACGGGCCTGCTAAGGGCTTTTGCCAGCCGACCATACCCTTCCCAGCACCCCTCGGAAACGGCGCCATGGTGGTGCCAGGCTGGGGACAAGGCAGCAACAGTGACGCATTGCCGTTGTTCCGCTGTTCCCAGGCGTACGTGCTTGGCGAAAACTGCCGCCATTCCCTCGGCGGTGCATGAAGGTCATCGGCAATAGGAACCTGTGGATAGGCACTGTAGTTTTGGTCATTAGAGTACATTGGCATTTTGGCATCAATCCCTCGTGGCAGACCACTTCCCATGACTACAAAAGCAACACGACAACCCCCCTGCGCCTTGGATATATGGATGCTCGCTGCTTTTGTTTTCTCCTGGTGTGCCTTTGTATGTGTTTTAGAAGCCCTTGCCCCCCTCCACGTGGTGAATCACCTTCTCTACACTGATGGCACAGTTGAATACATGCATATATAAAAGAAGAGAGAAGCAATTCACAGCGATTGGTCTTTTTTTTTTTTTTTGGGGGGGGGGGNTTGGGGGGGGGGGGAGGGGGCTCTTGGCACAAACACACTGTCAAGTCACCCCCCATACACATATAGATAATCTACTCAAGCGTGGTCACATACTAGGACGAAAAACATTTGATAAGACTAAACACGTGACAAAATAAGAACGTGAGGAGGAGTTGGAAACAAAGGCGTCTTCTAGCGTCACACGCTTCGGTTTGAAGTTTCCTCAGCGCTAACGGGGCCTCTCACATCGTATTATTTCCTCTTCTCAAGTGTTTTTTTTTGTTTTTGTTCTTACTGTATAAAAGGTGTCCCTTTCATGCGTCTGTCTCTCACAGAGGCGTGAAATGATTGATGTTTCCATTTCCCTTCACTTTATATACGTCCCCCACATTGCTCTCTCTCTCTCTCTCTCTCTCTCTCTATCTGTCTAATTCTTCTCTCCCGCTCTACTATTTCATACACGCCACGTCGGCACCCCAATGTGTTGTCAGGGTGATTGGGCCGTGCCAAATCGCACATCAAGCCCGCCACAACTCCACGACTTCATTCCGGTGAAGTAAACCGAAGGAA
>NW_008826496.1:3306-7051 GCF_000691245.1 Trypanosoma grayi
CCCCCCACACACACACCGAACGAAAAACTACATGTCTAAATCGTGTTTCTCTTTGGGTTTATTTTCCACAGAAACCTTATTGCATCGACGCACCCTCATCCTTCCCCAATCCACCACTCCCCTTGCACTCAACACCTGTCCACAACCACAGCAACTCATGTCCACATTTGTCGACTCTCTTGGGCGCTCAGAGAGTGCGAACTTACACTAGGTCGGGACCTCAGGTTGCGTGAGTCAGGCGGAAGGTCTCCCTCTTTCCACACCGGGAAGCGCAGGTACTCACAGGTACTCACAGGGTGCATGTTAGGAATGCGGTGTTCGCTCCACAACGAGTTGGGTGACGGCGCAAGCAGCGGCTGGTAGTCGAGGGCAACTGAGCGGCCGGGATTCTGCATCAATGGCTGTAGGATCTGCAGGACAACTTCTTGCATCTTCCGTTCAAGCTGATGCTTGCGGAGGAGATCTACGAAAGTTGCCCGCCTCAGCTCCCAAACCTCTATTTGGCCGTCTACTGCGACGATGCTGTGCGTCCACGGGTGGCGGCGAACGCATGTGTAGCCGACGATAGATCCCTGCGGCACACGTGGGAGGTCCAGTTCCGTAAGCGAGAGAATACCACCACGTGCATCGGGCTTCACTGCGTTCTCGTCCAGCAAGACACTGGCACCGCGTTGAGTGAAGAGAAGCAGTCGGTTGCAATCGGCCCCGCGGCGGACAATGTAGTCGCCGGGTTCATACGACAGCATCCTCCAGCGGCGTGCGCAGTCCTTGTAGAAGGCATCATCGGGTGAACAGAGGTTTAGTAATGGGATCTTACGCACCTGCTCAAGGAAGTGTGGAGACACACCATACGCATCACCATTTTCAGTACCGTTTAAGTGTTCTCCGTCAAGTCGCAGAGCACCAAAAGGAGTCGCACGCGTAGAGCACGCGGTAGAAATACTAACACGACGATTAAACCACTTGGAAAGCCTTGCCGATCTCAGAAGAATGGTGCCGATATGGTCTACCGTAAAAGGAATGAAACGCATGCCCCGGTACTCCTTCTCCAGAAGAAGGGAGGCAGCCTTTGCAGAAGAAAAGATGGACGTACGAGCGTCGGGCTCCTGCTTCATGAACTGAATGAGCACCGAGAACGGCAGAAGGTAGAGATCCACGTTAGTCACTGTGTGCATGGTATCACCCAATGCCTCGCGAAAAATGCACTGCCGCTCACCAAATGTGTGGCCCTCTAGAAGTAGGCTGCGGCTCTTTGGCTGCGTTGGAGCACTCAGGTCTGCCACAAATCCTTCATCCTGTTGTAGATGCACTACACCCCGCCGAACAAAGAAAATATGTTCAGGGACGCCAAGCTCACCGATTTGCATACCAGCGGGGCGCACCTGTGGAATAAGATAGTCCATCAGATGCTGCAGGTTCTCATCGCTTAGCCCCGCGAGCAGAGGGCAAATACGCATGCGTCCACAAGTCATGGGAGCAAACTGCGGAAGTAGCTTCCCTCGGGACTCGAGTGCCTTTAACAGCAAGCGCTTCTGGACGCCTTTGGGGAAGGCCTCTAGCAGAGTGCAGTACGCATTCCTCGATAGCCACGCAGTCAGGACAAATGAGGAGTCCGCTACCATGTACTCAGTACAGGGGTAACCGCCCACCACAGCGCACTCCCCGAACACAGCAGGGGCATGTAGCAAGCTCTCCGCCACTGCGTGGTCTGAAGGCATACTGAACGAACTGCCGCGACGTCCACTTCCTGTAGTGGATGACGCGCGACTCGTTTGGGATGACTCCTCATATTGCATAACTGACGCAGGTGCTGTTGAAGGACGCGAGGGAATTCGCTCAACTGACACTTTCCCTTTACCTTTCGCAACCAATGATCGCTTCTTCACAGTGCCGGAGAGCAGCAAGATCACACCACTGGACGGCTCACCGGGGTACTGAATGAACTCACGTTGCAAAAACAGACGGAAATTTGCTGTCTTCAGTGCCTGCTTCATCGCCAACCAGGCTTCCGTCATCTCGGGAGTCTCGTCTGCAGCCTGTATGCACGAAGAAAGGACAGAAAGCCTTTCAAGGGAGTTCATCATCCCATCCTCCATCTCCTCTCGATGCAGGATGGACTCGACAGTCCGCCTTCGCTGCCGTCCAGCAACGTAACGCTGCAGAATGGGGTAAAACAGACGCCGAAGCACTGAGATTGCCACACTTCTTACATCCTCCACGACCGCTGCTGGAAACGCGCGTAGCTGCGCCCCCGAAGGGAGAAACACCTGCGCTGTGTTTATCAAACCAAGGGAATGTAGTCTATCCATGGAGTAGGAACGCCGCACTTGATTAAAGCAATAAAGAAGAGAAGCGCGATATAAAATAAGGAAAAGTCTTCCCCCCCCCCCCCNCCCCCCCCCCCCCAACCCTTTTTTTTTGACTTTTTTTTCCATCTTTAAGCAGTCTTTAAGGAGGGTTTAGATAGATAGCTGAGCCCCAAAAACCAAAAGGTAAAAAGCCATACACAACAATGGCAGGTTAATCATCACATAAACGCCTTCGCAGCGTGCGCCACGCAGGAAAGCCTGCACAGTGTACCTCACCCTTCTCGGAAACTACGCCCACCGTGTGGGGAGGGTAGTATGATGTATAGAAATCTGCTTTGAGCTCTCGCGCGCCCACCACAAGGATGTCGTTGCTGGGGAGGCATCCACTCCTCCTGAGACTGCTCATGACACCACGGCGGTCAATGAGGTGCATGGGGGCTCAAGCGGCCGCTCGAGGTGCACCTCATCGCTGCTACCACGTGAGACATTTGTGGAAGCAACCGCTAGAACTGTTATCCTATGGCTGCGCTCCCAGCTCTCCACGTCCGCCCTGGCGGCCTGATGAAGGCCTCCTGGGAATAATTCCTCCAATTCCTCGAGGAAGCGTCAGTCCTTGACGGATGTTGTGAGGTTTCGGAGGATACACACGGTTTTCCCCGATCGATACGCAACAAAATGCTCTCCGCAGTCTTGCTGCCACAGAGACTGCTGGTATTGGCAATCTCATCATTGATGGTGGACAAAATATCCCGGATTCTTCAGGCACTCCATCAGCGAGTACGTGCAGACCACGCAATGAATCTTCAGATGCTCCTTCGCGGCAAATAAGGCGTCATGTTTTTTTCCGATCAGTCATCATTGTCTGTGGAGCGTGATAAACAGTGTTGCACATTTCAAACCAGAGCCTACAGATCCTGTTCATCCTTCCACTTGTAGAGTGGTCATACGCAATGTGCATCTCATCATTGTCATCCACTTCCACTTGCGCCACCTGTAATAAAATACCGACGCTAAAGTCTTCACATATGACCAGGCTGTTCAGGGTGTCCCAAAGAACGTAATCAGCCTTATCCGTATTCATTCCATTTCGCTTCGTGCTGATTATGTTCATCATCGAGCGCAACCCACTGTTCCCGCCAAGACTTTCCGACCACTTCGTCCCTGGTTCAATATCATTTATAAGCAGTTTAAAAAAGCTTCGGTCCTCGTCAATGACGCCCATTTCCCTCTGTGAACCCCATTTCTACTCCCAAGAATACTGAAAGTTCTCAAGGACCTCCATCAGAGTAATGCCATTGACCACATTCAATGGTGTTTGACGCCGTCTAGGCAGGTGCGTGAGGGAATAGGAATCCTCAGGCGGCTCTGCGGAGCACTGCGTTGATTGGGCATGTGACGTGTTCTCTACCCACAGACAGATTCCACAAGGGGGGGGG
>NW_008826497.1:0-7041 GCF_000691245.1 Trypanosoma grayi
CGTGGGTGCCTAGCGGTAGCAGCGGTGGCCGGGCGAGGCGTGTTGGTCAGGCGGTGTCCCCGTCTATATCGACTCCCGTACGTGAGAAGTTGTTGCACCATCACCACAGCAAAGCTGATGGGCGGCGCGAAGGAGTGCGGATGCCCCACAGCAGTGCAGGGCGTCTTCGCCGCGGCAGCAGTAGCGGTCGTCGTGGACTTGTGAGGTCCGACGACGATGAAGACGACAACTACAGCAACCAGTATAGTTGGTCTCCGTCCCCAGTGCTCCAGTGGACTGAGTGGGGCCAGCAGTTCTCTGCTGGTCGCAATGCGCACAAGAGGAACAACGGATCGCCCGAACATGGCCTCATGGATGCGGTGCGGGGAAAGGAGAAACAGACGACAGCAGAAAGTGAGGTGCAGCGTACGAGGGAGGTGCTGCTGCGCTATAAGCGTTACGTGGAGGAGAGACTGATGCGATACATACAGGAGCTAGAGGACAGATGCGCACACCGCGGAAAGTTGTGTGAGCGCCTCAAACGGGACAACGCGTTGCTTCTCGAGGAACTCGATCGCTGCCGCGCAGCACCGGCACCGGCACCGCCTTTGCGGAAGGTGGCGAAGAGTCCAAATTACACATCGCCGCTGAAGTTGCCGCAGACGTCTCTGCCCCACACTGTTGGAGTGTCGCAACGTGTGCGGGAGGATGCGACACCGTCTGGACTGGATATGCTCCGCGCACGTGAGGAGGGGCTACTGCGCCAACTACATGAGGAACGCGTGGCGCGTGAGAAGCTACAGGCTGCATACGCTGAGATACAGGAGAAAATGCAGAAGCAGATTGCACATGACGAGGATGAGCGGCGTATCCGCGTTGATGCGCAGAGTATCCGGGACCTCCGCGATGCATTGGCGCGTCGTGACGAGGAGATACGCCATCTGCGCAGGCTGCACGGCTTCTCCATCGCGGAACCGCTGGAAGGGGTGCCGTGGGATGGGGAAGAGGGCGCCGTTGCGGAGTTTAGAGCGGCTGTGGGGGATGCAGGGGAGTTCGTCGCCGCGATGGATGCGGCCACTGCCGCGTTTGTCGATGCCGCTGCAGTGAAGGTTGAGAATGACACGCCGTTCAAGAGGGTGGCACAGTTGTGGGAAGAGGTTGGTCGTCTTGCCGCCTCTCTTCCCTGTGATGCCTCCGCTTCGTTGCAGCAGCCGCAGCTGCAGTTGCTTATTTTTGCGCGTGCGCTGCGTTGCGCAGTCGAGCAGGAGCATAACGAAATGGCCCTCTTCGTGCGAAAACTTCTCGGCGAGCGCGACGAGTTGCGCGAGAGTATCGCTCGTGAGCAACGTGATCGCGCGGTGGAGCGGCAGGCCGCGGCGCATCGTCTCCACGAGGTCGGGGAGGAGGGCGCCGCATTGGCGCAGCAGCTACAGCAGCGTCTTGACTCGACCACCCAGCGCGCAACGTCATGGATGGGCCTAGACGTCCCAACGCTGCGGCAGCAACGCGAATGCGGCGCACCACCTGCGGAAGTAGAGAGGTGTGACGCGGCGACGCAGACGCTTCTTTCTGTTGAGCTATCTGGCTTCATACTGAGCGGCCCAGCGACGCGCCTGAATTCTCGTGACAGCAGTAATGAACCTCTTTCCAGTGACCTCTGTCAGCTCCTGCGGGACATGGAGGCCCTTGAAAGTGACAATGCGGCAAAGGCGGCCCTCATTGCTCAACTGCAGCAACAACGGGAACGGTTTTTGGGAAGTGTTGATGCTGAATTTGCGGTGAGTGTGCCCGCGCGCGCAACACTGACCGGCGCATTTTGTCAGTATCTACTTGAGTGATGCGTGTACTATTCTTTTCTATCTTTCGTTGTGTGTTTTTTGAGTACATGCGTGCCCTGACGAATAGTTCAGTATTGCGTTGCAGCTGCCGAAGCAGGAGTTGCTTCCTGAGCAAAGAAGACAATTGGCCACAATGAACAAGCCCTACACCCCCATTCTCGTCCCTAACTCACTTCTCATTTTTTTTTTCGTTCTTTTGGGGTGGGCTGGGTGATAGCGCATATAGAAATGGGTTGCTGCTCGAGCTCCGAGGCGGCCACTGCCGACGACAGCCAAACATATCAAGATATTAGTCTCTCATGTTACCCAACGGCACCAACTGATGGGCTGGTGGAGCAACATAAGGTCCATCACGTGTATGATGGTGACACACTAACACTCGAAGGCGGCAAAAGAGTCCGGTTAGTCGGCATTGACGCGCCGGAGATCCGTGAGCGCCAGCCATATGCAGCTGAGAGCCGTGATTTCCTCCGTGCCCTCTGCCCCAAGGGACGTGCAATCCTGTTGCAGCTCATGGAGACGGAGCGAACAGACAAGTATGGACGGCTTCTCGCCTACGTGTACGTGAAGCACCCCCACAGGGACGATTTTATTTGCGTCAATGTCGCCATGGTGGAGAAGGGCCTGGCGTCTTTGTACCTGGCACGGCATGGAGAGAACACGATGAAGGATGCGTTGAGTGTAGCGCAGATTGTGGCAAGGCGGGAGAAACGCAAAACTTGGGAAAATGTGGATGAATCTCGCACTGTGGTTATTGGCGACCACGGCAAGGCCTTCCACCGTGTCGGCACCAAATGCATCGTGAAAACGCACAAGGTGACGGTGGGAGAGGCGTTGGATCGGCTGTTCTCCCCGTGCCGCAGGTGTAAACCGTTTGGGGTAGTTGCAACAGGGGCATCATAAAAGGCCAAACCAGAAAAAAAGAAGAAGAATGGCTTGCATCTGTTAATTTGATACCGGCTGACGTACATCGTATGCCAGTGCTCTGCGCACTCGATGCCCTCAGCATGGGCCCAGTATTGTTTTTGTTTAAAAATTCTTTCTTCCTTGAGTTTCCATTGTCTCCCCATCGGAATACATTGTTGTTATGGACGCATACGGTGTGGCGTCTGCTACCGCGTTTGTCTTTTGTATTGGCAGAGAAATAAAACAGCTGTGTGGCGATCATTCACTAATGGTGTCTCTCTGTGTGTGTGTGTCTGTGTGAGCGTCTTTTTTTTATTTATTTTATTCCTCCCTTTATTTTCAACCCCGTTCGTTCCCCACGCCTTCGCGCTGGGTGCCGGAACAAGGGGGTTAGTTGAGCTTTGAAGCGGTAACTGGGGAAGCGGTCGCGGAGATGAAGGGCGAGAGAGCGAAGGTGGGGGAAGAAGAACAACAGACGGTGCTGTGTGCATGTATGCGAGCGAATTCCGGTGGCTGCGTCTTCTCCCGAATATAATCTCCACCTCATTTCTCACCAGCAGTGTTTGCAACGTTAAGTTTTCTGGGCTGAGAGATAATCATATGGGCGGTGGTTGTAGTCAATGTAGCATGCCCCACTTCAAGGTGCTAGATACGCGGGCGACGGAGGCTGAGAATGAATTTTTGAACAACAGGCGCGTCTGCTACTTCCTGAAGGTACCGAACCGCAGCTCCACCGTAACTGAAACCGTGCACTCTGTCAAGGACGGCGAAACAATGGTGCTATCCCGCGAGGATCACCCACGTTTGCGCTTGCTTGGCATTGACTTGCCGGAGATGAGCAAACGGGCACCGCACGCGCGGGAATGCTACGACTTCTTGCGGCGGCGTTGCCCAGAAGGGACAAAGGTGACGGTGGAGTACAACGGCTGCTCACGACGTGACATGAGCGGCCGTCTCGCGTTAGTGTACGTGCCACACCACAGCGGTGACGGCTTTGTGTGCCTCAATGCCGCTTTGCTTGAGATGGGCCTCGCATACCTCTACGCATCGCGGCAGGCCGGCGCTCAGCACACAGATGTGTTGAACGCCGCCCTGCTCGACGCACGGCACAAGAAACGCGGCATATGGCGGCACGTAAATGAGAAAATGCCCGTCGTTGTCAGCCCCACTGGCGAGGTGTTCCACCGCGTAGACAACTCCTGCGTCCACCGTGATAGACAAGAGATGACGTTAGGAGAGGCGTTAAACACGATGCGCTCTCCGTGCCACACATGCAGACCATTGTAGCCCGTGTCGCACCTGCTGCTGCGAAAGTCAGGAGCGTCACAGGCGAATAACACTTACTAATAACGGAGAGGGTAGAGGAGGAAGATTTGCTTTATGTTTCTAATCTATTGTTTTAGCATACATGTAAGGCTCCCCTAGCCGCCCTCCACCTCTTTTGAACATATGCCACGGAAAGCGCCCCCAAGGAGCGTCAAACTTCATGTTGAAAGTGATGGCACATGCTTCACGACTGCATCCACAGAAGGTTTCCAAGAGAAATGCTTGCACAAGGTAAGGCAGACTATTTTATGCCCACTACTTTGGGAATGGGAATTCAGAAAAATACTTAAACAAGGGTTATCTTGCTCTCATTGCTAAATACATCTCCAGCTTCGCCTTATATTGTTTTTTGCTTCCTCTGTGCCTCTCCATCTCTGTTCTTCTTTTATGTTTCATAGTTCCCCTAGTATGTGCCGTCGTGATGAGGCTGAACCACCACATCCTAACAAAACGCCTGAGCTGAGTGATGCGCATTGCGTGCGTGACTGACACCACCCCTCCACCCCCAATTCTTGACGCGGTTGCTGTGCCCTCCTTCCTCTGCCATGTGGGTGTCCATCTGTGGCACACGTGAGCTTTAGTGTTTGTGCGTTGCGGTGCCTCACTTCACTTTTTTCTCTGCTTCACTTTCCTGTGCTCCTTGTATTATTCCCCCCCGCAAGATCAAGTTGCCTGCCAACAGCAACGCTCAAGGGATGCGACACCTGCTGGGCGTGACGCTGCTGCTCCTTGTGCACTGCGCCGGCAGCACACTCGCAGTGACGGAGCACCACCGCTGCATCTACGACTACGTATCCCACAAACTGGGTTTTGTGGAGAAAATTCAACCTATTTTCGGTACGATGTTGAAAATAAACCCATCAGAAGATGATCTGGTGAAAAGAACTGTCAAGCTTCCTAATTTTGACGAGAGGAAGCCCCTTCTGTTACCCGAGGCAGGATATAAGCCTCTCCGCGTAAAGGTGTTCTATGTGGCCACAGAGGATTCTCAGACTTGTGGGAATACTACCTTGGGTGAGATCACTACCATCTTGGGCACGAAGGTGCGCTGCACGCAGGATGACGTCCTGACGGAGGAGAAGAAGAATATTCTGGAAAAGACTATTATACCGGAGGCTGTGAAGCTGCACACTGAGCGCCTGTACATAAGGCCAGTAATTCAATACCTCCTCATCCCAAAGTTCCACGGTATGAACCCCTGCGTTCATTTGAAAATCCCTGAGAATCACCACACGTACGGTGTTGATGACGTCGACATGGTGCTGTACGCCACTGCTACGCCGACGCTTGATGGCGCCTTTGCGTGGGCAGCGACGTGCGCGGAGCACTCCAACGGTCAACCGTTGATTGGCGTGATCAACTACAGCCCGCGCCACATTGCCCGCACGCCGCAGGCCGTCCGCGTCGCCGCACACGAGATTGCGCACACCCTTGGGTTTAACGTGGAAACCATGAAGAAACAGGAGAAAATGAGAAAGGTTAAATTGGCGACTGAGAATGCCCGCGGAAAGGAAATCCACGTCTTTGATGCAGCGAATGCGAAATTATGGGGATCGTATCACTACCAATGCGAGGACTTTAATGGCATGGAACTGGAGGCCAGTATGTCGTGGGCAGCTGGTGGACCCGCTGCGGAAGTGCCTAAAAGCAGCCCGTTGAATTTGAGGTCAGCTATTTCTCTAGAAGGAAAGACAGACGGCTCTTCCGGCCCTGCCGCTGCTCAAGTGAGTCTTGACCCGAAGGTCGGGAGATTCTCCACAAGGTTTGGTGTGAGTTCCCACTGGAAGCGGCGCAATGCGAAGGACGAGCTGATGGCTGGTCTTGTGGGCGCTGGCCACTACACTGGACTGACACTTGCAGCGTTCGCTGACCTGGGCTATTATCAGGTTGTGTGGACCAAGGCAGAGCCGATGAGTTGGGGAAATAACTCTGGTTGCGAGTTTCTGAAAGATAAGAAATGCGTTGAAAACGGTAAATCTAAGTACCCCAGCATGTTCTGCGACAAAACAGAGGAACCCAAATTGCGATGCACGTCTGACCGCCAGGCGTTGGGAACGTGTGCCATTGAGAATCATACTAAAATTCCCGAGATATACAGTTATTTTAAGATGACTAAAGACAACAAGATGCCTGGTGGCAGGCGGGAGGACATGATGGACTACTGCCCCATTATTGTGGCGAGCACAGGCTTCAGCTGCATTGATGGCACTGAGAGCAAGATGCCTGGGAGTCTTGTCGGCGCGAGCTCTCGGTGCGTGGAGGGGAAGAATCTGACGGTGAAGGGCGAGCCGCTTGGTGACGTGTGCGTGCGCGTTGCGTGCTTTTACGGCTCGGTGTACGTGCAGTACGCTGGTGCCCCCACGTATTACTTCTGCCCGGAGGGGAAGTCTCTGAGGGCGCACGGCGACTTCGGTGGGAACGGCAACATTACTTGCCCGCGGTACGAGGACGTGTGCACCACCATGCTGCCGGAGGCTGAGATCAGCGCGCCCAGCGATGCCCCCAGCCTGTCGCAGTTCGTTTCGGAGATGTCGAATGTGCTGATCAACATGGCTACCGAGCGGAACATCGTTGACCCAACCCCTCAACAAGCGGCGGCTGACCCGTCTTCCACTCCAAGGTCCGACCGAAGCACATCTACCACGTTCGCTGGCACAGATGCCGCTACCCATGGTGTGGTGGCGCCTTCCGCTACGACGTCTAACCCATCCCAGAGTAAAGACGCTACTGGTGTCGCCACGGAAACAATTTCGAGTACTTCCTCTTCTGGTGAGAGCTCCATCAGCACCGTTCCACCCTCTGAAAACCATCAAACAACAGCGACTCTTGACGTCACAGGTGACAGTACTGAAAGCACTGCTGATGGGCGAAAGAGGATCGTGACAGCGCACGGTAAGAGCCTTGATCTGAAGCTGAATGCTGACCGCAGTGCTGCTGCCTCCGCGTTGATGCCGCTTGTGTTGGCCGTCGTGGCCGCCTCTGCGATCATGGC
>NW_008826498.1:0-232 GCF_000691245.1 Trypanosoma grayi
CCTCCTTCACGATCTCCTCGTAGCGCTCCTGGCCGTAGTTCACGGTCTTGTCGTCCATCTTGTTGCAGCACACGACCATCTGCTTCACACCGAGCGTGAAGGCGAGCAGCGCGTGCTCGCGGGTCTGGCCGTCCTTCGAGATACCCGCCTCGAACTCACCCTGCGCCGACGCGATGATGAGAATCGCGGCGTCCGCCTGCGACGTGCCGGTGATCATGTTCTTGATGAAGTC
>NW_008826498.1:3111-4406 GCF_000691245.1 Trypanosoma grayi
CCGCATCGTCCGCGTCGTCGCGTGCCACGGCGGCGTGTGGCGTCTCGCGCTGCAGGCGCATGTGCACAGTGACAGGGAGCGACTCACCAAAGTTCCACGCGTCTACACCGCACACTGCAAGCAGCAGCAGCAGCACTAGCCCAGACGTCAAGAGCCGTCGCATGAGGAACTCCCTCCTAGCTGTGTGTATCCTTCACCTACCCACGTATTTTGTTTTTGTTTTGTCGTCCGCTGTGTTGTGTTGACGACGCGACACACACCGCGTTTTTTTTTCTGGACTTACCCGTCTTCCTACCACGTGTGAAACTTCCAAAAAAGGGACACAAAAGAGGGTGAAAGACAAGCTGCTGCGTGTACGAGGGACATAGATATGCATACATACATATTCGCATATGTTTATGAATACTAAGGCTGGAAGAGAGGCATCTCTGCGCGTCTTGCGTTGCTGCATGCCGGGCAACAGCAGTAACTGGTGCTACCTGTGGCGGGGCCGCGGCTTCCCGAACGGGTGGACCGGCGCAGGTGCCGCAACGCTGCCATGTGTGGTGGTGCGACTGCNTGGCGGGGCCGCGGCTTCCCGAACGGGTGGACCGGCGCAGGTGCCGCAACGCTGCCATGTGTGGTGGTGCGACTGCGGAATACCGCCGGCGTGCAGCAGTGCTTGACGTGCAGCAGCTGCGCCGTCAGTGGCCCACGCATGACGGCCCACACACGTGCGACAGCGGGGTAGGTTAGCGCCAGCACCACCACCTGCAACGGCAGTAGGCCGTTGGCGATGTTGTGGCCGGTGTGTAGCGCCGTCAGCGTCGCTGCGTCGATGCGGCAACCGGCGATGTTGCAGCCGTCCGCGTGGCGGCCACTCTCCCAGTCGACGAGTCCGATGAACGGGTAGCGATAGCGCCGCAGCCACGCCTCGATATCCGCGGCAGTCGCCTTGCCGCGCAGCAGCAGCCACGCGCACACGCCGGTGCATCCAGCCTCTAGGAAGAGTTGATACGTTGCGAGCGGCATCGCGTTGGCGATAAGCCACACGACGGGCCGAGACGTGCGCAAGGAAAATCGACGCGGTGACCGTGGCGCCGTCTTTTTTTGTTCTGCTGCTCCACTGCTACGCGTGTTTACGTAGCCGTTGCGTTGGCGGGTTTGCGGGACACCCCGATTCAGCACCCCGCGTGTGCAGCGGGCCACAACAACAGGCGCACGGCACCGCCACATGGGCACTTCTGTCCGCTACACCAAGGAAACATGCAAGCAATAGCAACAACAGAAGAGATGAGTAACTGCGTGACCGCATT
>NW_008826498.1:4514-7038 GCF_000691245.1 Trypanosoma grayi
CCCCCGCCTCTTCGTCCACCTTCGCTTCCTCCTCGTTCTTCTTCCCCTCCGGAGGCTTGCTGCCTTCGCCGCTGCGCAGGGCGGCGCTGTGACGCGCATTCATTGCCGCCACCACCGCGTCTACCTGCACGAGCGTCACGCGCCGCGGTGGACACTCCACATTGTCTTCCACAAGGAGCGACGCGATGTCAAAGTGCGTCCCCAGCGCTGTATTCCTGTCCCCGCCGCCAACCTCACTGGCTTGCTGTTGATGCAGCAGCAACAACAACGGGGACTCCTCCCCCTCTTCCGTTCCCTCGCTCTCCGAGTCGGAGGCGAACACGAGGAGGCGCAGTGCCGCGCTGGCGGCCGCGTCGCTGCTCGCACGCTCCACCACCGCGCGCACAAGCAACACGCCGTCGCCGCACGCCTCGAGGCCAAACTCCACGACGAGCCGCGCCACCCGCTCCTGCGTCTGCCCCATCACATACGCACGGTCGCCGTCCGTTAGCGGGCGCAGGTGTACCTGGTCGTTGAACACAAGGAGGGGCGCACTGCGTCTCTTTTCGACCGCGTTAGTAGACGGTAGCGCGTTTTCCACGAACGTGATGACGCGGTCGTACGCGGCCAGCACAGACTCAGTGCGCTTCATGCTGGGCGCCCGCCATGACATGACGCCGTGGAGCGTCACCAGGTAGAAGGCCGGCTTTCGCGCTTGACCGCTGTTCGAGAAGGGCTCGGGCGCTGCTGCTGCTGCTGCTGCTGCTATTGAAGTGGGGCGCTCTGACCCCGAACGCTGCTTCTTCCGACGTTGATGTTGTTGCTGTTCTGGCTGGTTGGGCACTGCAGACGCCTCCGAGGTGCTCTTCCGCGCGGTGTCAGTGATCTTCACGACAGACACAACTGCGCCGCCGAGGTGGTGGCAGACATCCAGCCGTTGCGGGTACAGACTGTACTTGTACGCCGTGTAGCAATTCAGCGAGCCGCGACCGTAGCGGTGCAGGACGGAGCGCCCCAGCAGCAAGTTGCGGCTGTTGCCCTTCATGGCCACGTCAAACACACGAAGATCACGTACGTCCACCGGGGCAAGACGCATGCCGGCATAGCTGTCGTCCAGCTCAACGTCTGCGGCAAGTCGCATGACGTCGGGCTGGAAAAATGCGAGCCCCTCATGGAGTGCCATGGAGAAGACCGCTGACGGATGCAAATAGCGGTGATGAAAATTGTCATCATCAAGTTCTTCTTCGGGGGGAAGGACGGCACTCTGTTTGGTTTCCTCACACCGCTTCTCCGCTGATCGTGACGACGACGATGACGACGATGACAACTGCTGCCGCTGCTGCTGCTGTTGTTCGAATTCGAGCACCTCCTCTGCCGTCCACGGGATACGGCGGGTCTCCCAGATGTACATGAAGCGCGCGAGGCTTTCCATGACAGACTCAAGTTCACTGCCGCTGAGCACCCGGCGGCTGTGTTCCTGCCGCTGCAGTTCGTCTGTTAGGAATGTGCACGAGAGCACCGACGGGTACGGCAGCGACAGCGGCGGTCGACGGATGGTGGTGCCGTCGAGGCTTGTGAGCTTTGGCAGCGACTGCCGCACCTGCTCCCGGTACTCCGGCTTGCGTGTGATGGGGTTGTCCGCCAGCGAGAGCCGCAACAGACGCTCGGAGAAGTGCGCGCGGAGGGTGAAGAGGAGGCGGAGATTCATGAGCCGATTGTCGCTCATGTCGAGTGCAAGCAATGTACTGTCGAGCTGGTGTTTGCGCAAGGCGTTGATGAGCGCATCCGCGGCGGTGATGCCGCAGCGACGCAGTGCAAGGGAGCGCAGCACCACCGGCCTCTTTTCTTGCTGCTGTTGCTGCTGCTGCTGCGCCATCTCTTCGTTCATGAGGCGCAGCGTCCACACAATAGCCTCCACCACCTCGTGCGCACAGGCTGGTGCGCTCATGTCGGTTTGTTTCTCCGTCACACCGCGCGGAATGCCGACGCCGCCGCCGCCGGTGAAGTACGCCGCCGTATCGGGGTGAATGACGCACGCCTCCGGGTGCTGCGAGACGTACGCGAGGATGTGTGGGATGGAGGAGACATCGACGACTCCGAGGGCCGCGCGGCAGGCGGTGACGGCCACCACGCGTTCCTCTTCCGCCTCCACGTCAACGTCGAGCTCCTGCTGCGCCTCTTCCGCCTCTATGCGGCGCCGCACGTCGCACACGACTTTCTGCGGCACCTCGTAGCTGCCCTGCCACAGCAGGCACACAATGCACTTCTGCAGCGGCGTCAGGGTCTTGAAGATACGCTGACGCTCCACTGCGCCGTCACGCCCACGCATCGCCTTCGCCTTCCTCGCATGCCCCATCTGTTTCTGCTGCTGCTGCTGCTGCTGCTGGTGACCACACGCCGCGGCTTCCTCCCGCCGTTTCGGCTGACGCAGCGCGGTGAGCACCTCGCGCTGATGCGCGTACGGGCAGCGCCGCATCCTCCGCGAAGCCATGCACTCCGCCACCGCCACGTCGAGGCTCCAATTAACGTACGCCGGCTCGCGCTT
>NW_008826499.1:0-7026 GCF_000691245.1 Trypanosoma grayi
CGTCGGCTGGAAGCACGAGACGAGACGGCGATGGAACCGAAGGCAGAAGTCGGCGGCCCGACGCGTCCAATCTTGCGACTGCGGCGCAACAATACTCCCTCTGAGAGAGATGCAGCACCGCTCCCCACGCTTCGGCTAAGTAAGAAAGAGAGAAAGAAGAAGGCTGCGGCAGCGGATGAGCAGAAACAGGAGCAATACGAAGAGGTGATTCACTGGATCCGCTGCGACCGCTGCGACAAGTGGTGTAAATTGCCGGAGAAGCTGGAACCGTCCCCGGAGTACTGGAACTGTTCCTTTATTGGTCGAAAGTGCGCGGTGTCCAAAAAGAAGGCGAAAGAGGAGGCGGAGAAGCAGCTGCACCAACAGCAACCACAGACAAAGCGGCGTGGACAAAAGAGCACGCGTAATGAACAAGGGGGTGACGTGAAAAAAGTGGCAAGACGCGGACAAAAGAAAGAAACCCACGAGACTGTGGATGAGGCGGTGCCGCCTGAGGTGGACGAATCGGAGGGTGACAGGCAAACACTTCTTCAGGCATACGTTTCCAAGGCAAAGGAGAGAGGAAAACCCAAGCGTCGGCAAGTGGGACGGCGGTATCGCGTACGCTCACCCTCTGCCTCCTCCTCCTCTTCTGGCGGCACGGCAGACGACAGCAGCAGCAGTAGTAGTAGTAGTAGTACCACTACGACCGATAGCAGCAGCAGCAGCGACAGTGCAACGCCGCCGCGACGGGGTGGTCGGGGTCACAAGCCTCGTAAACCACCGGCCGCCAAGGCCTCGAAGATGAGAAAGCACAGGAAACGTCGTAGGACCTCCAGCAGTTCATTCGAAGATGACACCGACAGCGATAGCGGCAAGGGCGTGCACGCAGCGCGCCGCGGGCCTCCGCAGTCCCCTGCCTTGACAGCAGAGAGGCTTGCGGAGCTCGAGGCGGCCATGGACGAGGTGGAAACCTTGCAGCTGGAGGAGCACAACGTTAAAGAAATTCTCGCGAGGCTCCGAAGCATAGAAAAAGGTCTGCGGTGACTAAATGCGACACACACGCACACACACACACAGAGAGAGAGAGAGAGAGAGAGAGAGAAAGAGGAGAGGTGAACGAAGGAGTGACTTTACCGGTTGCCTCTGTGCGGTCGGGTGCTAAAGAGCGGGCGGCAACGCGCTTTCAGTAACTCTGTCTCTTCCTGCTTCTAACCCTGTGCCTCGCCTATAAACGCGACTCCTCTCTCCTCTTGGACCCCGTTAGGTGCGGAGAAGCAGTGATGGTCATCTTGCCTCCGCCCACACGGCGGAGTTTGGTGCTGTCGCTCCCCGCCTATAATCGTTGGGCTGCTCGCCTTTTGTCACCGTAGCCCGTCATTGTGTGTTTGGCCGCCTCGGTGGTGATAGTGGTGGTGGGGAGGGGTGAGACATGTGTAGGTCTTCCGTGCATGGGTGAAAGGTTGAAGTCTCGCCGAGGTGACAGGCTGTAGATGAATGGATATCTACAAGTGCTGCAAAGAGCAGCGGGGAGGAAAGCCCTGCGAGGGAAGTCGTCGCCGTTGCAGGTGGGAACCCACCGTCACCTGAGGGTTTTGTTGTTTGTTGCACAGCCTCCGCTTTTCACGGTTGGATATATACAGGCGTCCAGAACGGGATACAGTCTCACAAAATAACAACAGCCGCTGCAGTAGCAGTAATGAGTCCTGTCCTGGGTGAATGGAATCCGCCTCATCTGACGCATCCTTTTGGGTGTTTTTGTGGTCGGTAGCCTCATGGCTGTCCTGCTGTGGCGCGGTTCACGTTTTTTTTTTTTGCTGTTCGCTGCGTTGTCGCTCCTCGATGTTGTCTCGCCCCTCCTTTTTTTTCTTCTCCACTCAAGATCCCTTGCCAGCAGCAGGCGACAGAGCGGCCAAAGGAACGAAGGAAGGGAGAAAAAAATTGGGGGTGGTCGCGTTAGGTCACCTGTGGCTGCTGTTGCCGTTTTTTGATGGATCGGATCGGCGCCTCCGTGGCGAAGACGGATCGTCACCTCACCGGTATCGAGCAGTGCCTCGGGCAGGTGCGACGGCATTCGGCGAGGCGCCCCTCGCACACCAGCAGCTCGGTCACACTCGGCATTCCCCCAGTTGCGCACCGCAGCGATGATGCGCAGCAGCACTCATCATCGTCCGTGCTGGGCGATAGCAACAGAAGAATGACGGCATCAGCAGCGTCGGTGGCGGTAAAACTTCCGCCATCGCCGCCCACCGCCAGAAGGGAGAGCAGTAGGCCGCTTGACCCGCGTATGTGGCAGGGCCGCTCCACAACATCGTCCGCTCCGCTAGCCCAGGTGCATCCCTCACATGCACGAGGGAGGACTGGCGATGTCAAGGTGCACAGCACGGCAAGGATGCCTGTCGTCCTGCGTCGTCGAAGGAAGCCCGACATCAAACACAAGATGGATCTTTTGTCTAGCTCATCCACCTCTTTACTGAGCTCCAGTTCATCGACGCTTGAAGCTTCCTCTACCTCGTCCATTCCTTCGCGCTCGCCGTCGCCTATGCGGGGAAGGCAGTCTGCGGTGGCATCGACCGTCTCCTCCTCGCTGACCTCGCTGACACTCTTTTCCTTCTCGTCGATGGAGAACTCTCCGGCTGCCGAGATTGCGACGCGGTGGCAGCAGTGGCGTCAGGCGGCGTACCACCTCCTCGCATCGCACTACGAGAAGTGTCACGGTGCCTTGACTTGCGCCGTGGTACGGCGGGGTCGGAGAGGCTTTGCCGGCAGCAAAAGCCGATGTGGGGCGGTTGCTGAATCAGTTGAAGAGGAAAGAGAAAAACTCACGACGTCAAGCGATAGTAGTGACTCAATAGAGGAAGGAAGCGAGGGGGAACAGCAGTGGGAAGCGTCCCGGGCCGCGGATAGTGCCAGACACGGGGCGCAGCTCTATGCCGCCGCGAACGAAGAGACAAATCGGGATATCATATCCCACGGAGAAGCCCTGCAGGCCACCGATGTGGCGAAACTAATTCAGAGTGAGACCGTCGTTGCTGTGGAGAGGGGGGAAGCACGTGCACGTGGTGAACCCCAGCGACCAAAGGAAGATAGCAAGGGTCGACGGGAGATGTGGGGCCAACTAGAGGGGAGGCACCTCACCCAACTGCTCGAGACGGCACACTCCGAAGCCACTGTTGACATCGGTCGCAACTCAGCGCGCATGCAACGGGGATTTGAGCGTCTGTATGAAGAGGAGGAGGCTCTTCGAGATGCCGTGGAGCAGAAGGAGGATGAGCGGCTCACCGACCTGCTGGAGGCAATGGACCGTGACGCCTGGGCAGCGGCTGAGCGCGAGGCGGCGCGGCTGGCAGGGGAATTTGCCGCGCGCCCTGTCACAGCGGAGGCGGCGACGGCTCCCCCGACAGTTCCCCCTTTAGCTCCAGCTGCGCTCGCTGAATGTGCGAGGCAGACGATGGATAGAGCGGTCCAAACACCCGAGCACCAACGAAAAGTGCGTGCCACCCAAACAGACGGAGTGTTTTCGGGCACAGCGCACTCCGTTGTGCAGAAGCAGAATGACGACGAACGTATGACTGCCTGTGCCGACGGCTCACGCCATGTGAATAGCCAGTGGCAGCAACTTTACCTCCAGTCCGAAGGAACGCAGACCGGTGGGGACATGTCATGTGAAGCTGTCGGCGTGCAGACGAATCTCGTAGCAGAAGCAGAAGATGGGGAAGAGATGACTGCCGCTTGCAGCATTGCCTCTCCAAGATACAGCAGGGGTGCGCAGACACCGGTGGCACGTCATGTCTCTTCACAGGCGGGTGATGGCCTGTCCCAAGCACCATTAGCAGGTGCTGCCGCTGGTGAGGAAGATGGTTCTACCATTCGGCTGGTGGACGACAATACGCGGCCCACTTTGCCAAGCTGTGCTGTGCCATCACGTTGTGACCTACACAAGATTGGCCTTGAAGAAGAGGCGGCACGTCACCACACTGCTGGAACTGTAGAAGAGCCCCAGTCCCGTCCGCGCGACTCCTTGGGCCCACCGGGACCAGGTCCGCGGTGTGCATCGCCTGCCTCTTCCAAGCTAAGCCTCGTCGATGAAGAGAACGAGGAGGACGCACAGAGCCCACGAGAGGACAAATGGGCACGTGCAGGAATTGCCTCTGGTGAGGGAAAGCTCCTGCAGGGGAAACGTCCGCGTGGGCAGCGCGATGTGGGTGTCTCCGGCGATGCACACGTCCACCTACGCGACAGCTCGACAAACGACGATGAGTGGCGTATGGCCTCACCACAGTGGGGCCTCGATACGTTTGACATGGATTGGAGCAGTGACAGGCCGCTGCAGGGCACCGCTGCCCGTGATCTTCTGCGTGCAGAGGCGCGGCACCGGCGGCATGTGGAGCGGCATGAGCTCCTGGAGCGCAACGAGCGACGGTGGGGAGAGCTGAGCTGTTACCGCGCCCTAGTGTGGCGCCTATCGTCACCCGCCATCGCCGTGGAAGAGGCAGCAGCAGCAACAAAGGAAATGGCGAAGAACAAAGAGGAGGGGGATGAAGAAGTGGAGGCGTACACTGGAGGCACACTCCCCACTGGTCATGCTGCTGAGGAAACGCCAAGGTGGAGCGCTGCCGATGACGCGATGGGAGACGACAAGGAGAATGTCGCACCGCGGATAGATGATCCGCCGCCTGTCGCTGAGGCTTTGGGGACAACGCAACGGTCCGCCACTGCGTGGTGCGTCGACATGACGGACGGCGAGCACGGCACACCGCCGCACCTCCGCGATCGTCCATGGGCACCGATGCTGACGCGACAGGCCTCCTGTAGTAAATTCGGTACTAACAACAATGGCAGCAACATCGGCAGGAGGGCGGGGCCAAGGGCAATGGAACGAGCTGCCCTGTCACGGCGAGGCCAACACATGGCGTCCACGTTCGGTGCTGATGAAAAGACGCTGTTGGTGGACACTCCTTCGTGGCATGCGTCCAATAAGGTCCTCCAGCGAACTCCAGAGACTCCGCCGACGAAGAGAAGTCGTGCCGTTCTNCTCCTTCGTGGCATGCGTCCAATAAGGTCCTCCAGCGAACTCCAGAGACTCCGCCGACGAAGAGAAGTCGTGCCGTTCTGGGTTACGCCCAGCAGTACGAGCGGCGCCTCATACGGCGGCAGCAGCAGAGTATCTCCGGAGTGCCGTCGCCTGAGCCGCTCTACTGCAGAGCAACAACATCGTTTCTAGAGTCTGCGGAGTGGTGCTACCAGAAAATGTACGTTTGCCAGTACCTGTATCCCTCAGCGTCTGGGAAAAGACGCGATGGGGGCGTGCGGAAGTGTGCCGACGCCGTGTGTGAAGAGGTGTGCCGAGGCTGCAACAACATGGAAATAGCGCGACGATAATGCAATCATTTATTATCTTTATTTCTCTTTTTTTNTTTTTTTGACGTGTACATATGTGCAGCGGAATCAAGTTGGCGGTTGAAGAACAGCAGTTCTCTCTGGTCGCACTTTCACCAAATAGATGATAGTGATCCCGCCTCTCCCTCCACTGAGCGAGGGAGGAATGGTGCGTGATAATAAAGTGGTGGTGATGGTGACAGTAATGCTGCGCTGCAGGGGGGGAGTGGTGTGTTGTTTGCAGAGGCCTTCTTCACTTCATGTTTGTTATTTTTTTTTACTTCCCGTTTCCTCATCGTAGTTCTTTTTTTTTTTCTTAAACAGTTCGTGTTTTGCCGATGAGTTCAGTGAAGAACGAGTGTCAATTGAGCAATGAAGACGGGCACTTGGTGGTGGTTGGTCAGGCCGTATTCAGTGAAAAGGATATCGTCGACCAAGACTTGCCTGGCAAGGCAGTGTGCAGTGATGAGTACAGTGCTACAAAGCGGTTTAAGCAGCAAGATTGTCATGACTTCTGGGCAACAGTGGCGTTTGTCGGAGTCATTGGCGTGAGTACGATGTGGGGTACAGCAAGTTTACAGAGTACTACACTGCCCTGCACGCTCTGGCCGTTTGTCGTCTCTGCAACCAAAGCCAACTTCGGCCGCCTCCAGACGTCGGATGTCGTGCTTGGCGTGGGCATGAGCATCCTGTGTCTTGTGGTGTGCACAGCGGGGCTGCTCACGCTACTGCAGCTGGCGGCGCGCGAACTCATCGTCTGCAGCCTTGTTGTGGCGTCTCTGCTCGTGCTGGCGTCTGCAGCAGCGACGTTTACGCGTGGAATGCTGCCCGCCACTATTGGGTTGACAATGTTGGGGTTCGGTCAGCTGTTGTGGCTCTTTTGCGTGCGCAGCCGCATCGCCTTCGCTGCCAAGCTCCTGGCCGCCGCCGGGCATGTGACGCAGAAGCATTCCGCTCTCTTTGTGGTTGCCCTAATGATGGCTCTCATGTTCGCGGTGTGCGCCTCATGGGGTCTGCTGGTATTTCAGTCCGTCACGACGCGGCTGTTAGGCGGGCAACTGTCCATGTACGACCGCATCTTCGCTCCCATCGCGGTGTTCGCCCTGTGCTGGCTCGCACACGTGCTCTCAGGCGTGGTATGCGTCACGACGGCGGGTGTGGTGGGAATGTGGTACTTCGCCGGCGAGGACAGCATGCCGCAGACCCCCACGTGGACGTCATTGGTGCATGCGACGACAACGAGCTTCGGTTCTGTGTGCGTCGGTGCGCTACTGAATGTGGCGGTGGGCACGCTGGGATGTCTGCTCCGCGTCATGTTTGACTCCGGCAGCGAGTTCATCGACTGTATGCTTGCCGGCTTGCATGAGCTCTTCGAGGGCCTCACCCGATACTGCAACACGTACGCCTCCGTGCACGTGGCCGTTTACGGTTGTAGCTACACGGACGCGGCGCAGCGCACATGGCGCCTGTGCCGCCGCTGCGTGTACGCGGCCGCCTTCAACGACGCGCTGGTCACGTCGACGCTTCGCACGATGGGCCTGGTGCTCTCATGCAGCGCGAGTCTGGTGGTCGGCCTCGCCACACGCTCGGTGACGGTCGGGTCGGTTGTGCTGCTGCTGTCGCTGGGGTCGCTGTGCCTCGTGCTGCGCGTCCTGACGGCCACGCTGA
>NW_008826500.1:0-903 GCF_000691245.1 Trypanosoma grayi
AACCGTGTGGCGCCGCAGTATCATGGCTCCTTCTGGGCTCATTTGCTGACGGTCGACTTGTGGGCGCTTTGGTTTACCTGCTTCGGTATGTGGGGCACAGGCACAGTAATGTTTATGAACGCCGCGCAGATCTACCGCAGCAAGAATTACGGTGATGTGAACACCCCGACGCTGACGCTGTACGTTGCCATCATGTCTGTGGGAAGCGCCATTGGGCGCATGTCCATGGGGATTCTCGACCTGAAACTCACCGCGATGCACAGGGCAGGCAAAACACGGGTGCTGACGACGATCGCAATGCCGCTGTGTCCGTTTCTGTTGTTTGTGGCGTTTCTATTCTTCGCTGTTCTCCCGCAGCAGGCGCTGATTCTGCCGTTCTTGCTTGGCGCCATGGGCAATGGTGCTGGCTGGGGCGTGGGTCTCCTAGCAGCCCGCATGATGTANGGGATTGTGTCGTCAATTGCACTGAACCGCTTCATGTTCGGTGAGATGTACGACGCAGAGGCAAGCAAGCGCCCGGAGGCCCCGGAATGTGATCATCCTGTGTGCGTGCGGAACCAGATGTTCATCCTAATGGCCATCAATGTTCTTGCAACCCTCGCAGCTGTGCTTGTGCACTTGCGTTTTGCCCGCTTCACGGCGGGGAAGGACCGCGAGGAAGCGTCTCTTGACACGCCGAAATGTAGCAGCAACAATGTATTGGCAACAGATCTTCCAGAGCCCTTCGAGGGCGGTAATCGGGTAGAGTAGTAAGGGGTCTGATTTCTTGTCGTTACTCTATGAGTAATAGTCTTTTTTTTCGTATCTTCTATTCCATGTTTGTTTTTTGTGCGTTGAAACTACCACCATCCCAGTGCACTGTTGTGTGAGTGCTGCTGAATGTGCAGGGGTAGAAAGCGACTT
>NW_008826500.1:917-7019 GCF_000691245.1 Trypanosoma grayi
TTTTCGAGCTACCTTCAAAAAGAGTACATTGTCCAATTGTTTTGATGATGGGTATGATTTCGTGACCTCATTGTGGCTGTGTGTGTGTGGTTTTGGCTGTGACTTGTGCGGTGACCGCGGAGGCTGGGCCCTCTTCCTCCCACGGCAGTGTCCTCTCTTAGCCACCCCTGGTCTGCCCTCCGCGGCGCTTCGTCTCACATTGAGGGCGAAGAGATGTTTTGTTTGATTATTCTCCTCTGCATTGATACATATTATTTATATTGTCGTGATTGGAGGGGCACCAACGACAGCACACGGGTAAAAACGTGCTTGTGCGCTGAGTGCAGCCCCCAGGAGTCGGTGTCGCTTTTTTAAAAAAAAAGTAGATACTAAAAAGGGGCTTCCTCACCGTTACTACGTACACAACGCGAAGCCAGGGCGCTGTGAAGACTTGGCAGCACTTGTACTGTGTGGTTGTTGTGCTTGCATGCCGCTCTGTCTGATGTTTCGTGCTCGCCCACTTTTTGCTGCTTGTGGTAGACGCATAGGTGTAATCATGGTGCAACTTGTCGACGATTTGTTCCGCATGCGGATGCTTGTGGCGGGCGTTTATCTTGGCATTGCCATTTCCTCTACTTACAGCTTCAGTATATTCACCGGGCATCTGAGAAACAAGTACCGATTCTCGCAGACCGATATCACGACTATCAGCACTGTTGGGAACTGTGTTGGATACTGCACCTTTCTTGCCGGTATGCTGTTTGACTTCGCCGGGCCCATGGCCGTGATTCCGCTCGCGGGGCTTCTTGCCTTCGTGGGCTTTGGTCTGTTTGGCCTGGCGTTTGACGGCTACGTCGTTTCCAACCCGACTGCGGTTCATTTCTCCATCTTTAGCGGTATCCTGTCTTTTGGTTGCCCTGCTCTGGATGGCGCCGGTGCAATGCCGCTGATGTTGCAACTCCCTATTGATCGCGGGTACGTTGTCATGATCCAGAAGACGTTCAGTGGGCTTGGCACGTCGGTGCAGATGGCGTATTTCAACGGCTGGTTCAAAGCAGCTGATTCTAATGATCTGAATGACAACAACTACTCCGGCTACGCGTACTTCATCGGTGCACAGGCTCTGCTCTGCGCACTTGTCGGCACTTACTTTGTTCGGCTTCCGATGTACTTCCCGTGCGACTGGACGAAGAAGCGGCTGAGCGCGGAGGAGTGGGCCGAGCGATCTGGGACGCTTGAGCTCTACATGAAGCAGCGTGCCCCCATCCGGCGGCTGAGGATTGGATTTGCGCTGGTTCTTGCCGTGCTTGTCTTCTCTACCACGCAGTCGATTACGACGGCGTACGTGAAGACGTCTCATGGGGGCTACCTGGCGATTGCGATCATTGCCGTGGCGCTGCTGGCGTCGTTCTCCGTGATAGCGCTGCCGTTCCAGTTCCTGGGCCGCTACACGCCTGTGAAGCCGACGCACATGGAGGGCATCGGGGAGGCGGCCACCGAACAGCTGGACGGGTCGGCACCTGTGGATGAAGTGAACAGTGAGGATGCCGATGAGAGCGGGACGGGGAGGGTGGTAAACCGTGTGGCGCCGCAGTATCATGGCTCCTTCTGGGCTCATTTGCTGACGGTCGACTTGTGGGCGCTTTGGTTTACCTGCTTCGGTATGTGGGGCACAGGCACGGTTATGCAGATGAACGCCGCGCAGATCTACCGCAGCAAGAATTACGGTGAGGTGGACACCCCGACGCTGACGCTGTACGTTGCCATCATGTCTGTGGGAAGCGCCATTGGGCGCATGTCCATGGGGATTCTCGACCTGAAACTCACCGCAATGCACAGGGCAGGCAAANACCGTGTGGCGCCGCAGTATCATGGCTCCTTCTGGGCTCATTTGCTGACGGTCGACTTGTGGGCGCTTTGGTTTACCTGCTTCGGTATGTGGGGCACAGGCACGGTTATGCAGATGAACGCCGCGCAGATCTACCGCAGCAAGAATTACGGTGAGGTGAACACCCCGACGCTGACGCTGTACGTTGCCATCATGTCTGTGGGAAGCGCCATTGGGCGCATGTCCATGGGGATTCTCGACCTGAAACTCACCGCAATGCACAGGGCAGGCAAAACACGGGTGCTGACGACGATCGCAATGCCGCTGTGTCCGCTTCTCCTTGTTTTGGCATACCTTTTCTTTGCTGTCCTGCCGCAGCAGGCGCTGATTCTGCCGTTCTTGCTTGGCGCCATGGGCAATGGTGCTGGCTGGGGCGTGGGTCTCCTAGCAGCCCGCATGATGTACTCTCGCGACGCCGGAAAGCACTACAATTTCTTGTTTTCTTCCGGGTTTGTGTCAACAATTGCACTGAACCGCTTCATGTTCGGTGAGATGTACGACGCAGAGGCAAGCAAGCGCCCGGAGGCCCCGGAATGTGATCATCCTGTGTGCGTGNGCCATGGGCAACGGCGGTGGCTGGGGCGTGGGTCTCCTTGCAGCCCGCATGATGTATTCCGAGGACATCGGGAAGCACTACAATTTCTTATGTTCTTCCGGTTTTGTGTCAACAATTGCACTGAACCGCTTCATGTTCGGTGAGATGTACGACGCAGAGGCAAGCAAGCGCCCGGAGGCCCCGGAATGTGATCATCCTGTGTGCGTGGAGAACCAGATGTTCATCCTAATGGCCATCAATGTTCTTGCAACCCTCACAGGTGTGCTTGTGCACTTGCGTTTTGCCCGCTTCACGGCGGGGAAGGACCGTGAAAGGGCCTCTCTTGACACGCCGAAATGTAGCAGCAACAATGTATTGGCAACAAATCCCCCAGAGTCTCCAGACGGCGGTGATCGGGTAGAGTAGTAAGGGGCCTGATTTCTTGTCGTTACTCCATGGATAGTATTCTTTTTTTCTTTCTTCTCGCCCCTGCTTTTTTTTTTGTGCGTTGAAACTACTAACATCCCAGTGCGCCGCTGTGTGAGTTTTACTGAATGCGCAGGGGTAGAAAGCGACTTTCCTAACGCAACGTTTTCACTACCTGGCGGAAAAGAGGGAATGATAAATGAATTTTTTTTTTTTGGAACTACCTTCAAAACGAATACATTGTCCAATTGTTTTGTTGATGTGTATGCTTTCGTGACCTCATTGTGGATGTGTATGCGTGGTTTTGGCTGTGACTTGTGCGGTGACCGCGGAGGCTGGGCCCTCTTCCTCCCACTGGGGTGCCTGCGTTGGCGCAGCCGGTCTGCCCTCCGCGCCGCTTCGTCTCACATTGAGGGCGAAGAGATGTTTTGTTTGATTATTCCCCTCTGCATTAAAACGCGTTTTTTATATTGTCGTGATCGGAGGGAGGCCAACGACAGCAAACAGGAAGAATTGTGTGTGTGTGTGTGTGCTGTGTGCAGCCGCGACAACGTCATTTAGTTTTTTTTTGTTTTTTTTTGGAGTGAAAGAAAAAAGGGTGTTTCCTCACCGTTACTACGTACACAACGCGAAGCCAGGGCGCTGTGAAGACTTGGCAGCACTTGTACTGTGTGGTTGTTGTGCTTGCATGCCGCTCTGTCTGATGTTTCGTGCTCGCCCACTTTTTGCTGCTTGTGGTAGACGCATAGGTGTAATCATGGTGCAACTTGTCGACGATTTGTTCCGCATGCGGATGCTTGTGGCCGGTGTATACGCTGGACTCGTTGTTTCCTCCACGTATGGCTTCAGTATATTCACTGAACACATGAGGAACAAGTATGGTCTGTCCCAAACTGACATCACGACTATCACCACTGTTGGGAACTGTGTGAATTACTGCAGCTTCCTGGGTGGTATGCTGTTTGACTTCGCCGGGCCCATGGTCGTGCTTCCGCTCGCGGGGTTTCTTGTCTTCGTGGGCTTTGGCTTGTTTGGTCTGACATTTGATGACAAGATCCAGACCGCCAGTACTGTGCTCTTCTCCATCTACATGGGCATTGCACATCTTGGCATCCCTTCCATGGATGTGTCTGCCGTGATGCCGCTGATGCTGCAACTCCCTATGGATCGCGGGTACGTTGTCATGATCCAGAAGACGTTCAGTGGGCTTGGCACCTCGGTGTTGATGGCGTATTTCAACGGCTGGTTCAAAGCAGTTGATTCTAACGATCTCAGTGACAACAACTACTCCGGCTACGCGTACTTCCTTGGTGCACAGGCTCTGGTGTGCGCATTTGTTGGCACTTACTTTATTCGGCTTCCGATGTACTTCCCGTGCGACTGGACGAAGAAGCGGCTGAGCGCGGAGGAGTGGGCCGAGCGATCTGGGACGCTTGAGCTCTACATGAAGCAGCGTGCCCCCATGCGGCGGCTGAGGATCGGATTTGCGCTGGTTCTTGCCGTGCTTGTCTTCTCTACCACTCAGTCGATTACGACGGCGTACGTGAAGACGTCTCATGGGGGCTACCTGGCGATTGCGATCATTGCCGTGGTGCTGCTGGCGTCGTTCTCCGTGATAGCGCTGCCGTTCCAGTTCCTGGGCCGCTACACGCCTGTGAAGCCGACGCACATGGAGGGCATCGGGGAGGCGGCCACCGAGCAGCTGGACGGGTCGGCACCTGTGGATGAAGTGAACAGTGACGATGCCGATGGGAGCGGGACGGGGAGGGTGGCGAACCGTGTGGCGCCGCAGTACCGTGCCTCCTTCTGGGTCCACTTACTCTCTCTGCACCTGTGGGGGCTTTGGTTTACCTGCTTCGGTGCGTGGGGTACAGGTGCGGTCATGCAGATGAACGCCGCGCAGATCTACCGCAGCAAGAATTACGGTGAGGTGGACACCCCGACGCTGACGCTGTACGTTGCCATCATGGCTGTGGGAAGCGCCATTGGGCGCATATCTGTAGGGGTTCTTGACATGATTCTGATGAATCGGCATCGGGAAGGCAAAACACGGGTGCTGACGACGATCGCACTACCCCTCGGCCCGCTCCTGTTGTTTGTGGCGTTTCTATTCTTCGCTGTTCTCCCGCAGCAGGCGCTGATTCTGCCGTTCTTGCTTGGCTCCATGGGCAACGGCATTGGCTGGGGCGGAGGCGTCCTAGCAGCCCGCATGATGTACGCTCGCGACGCCGGAAAGCACTACGATTTCCTTTTCTCCTCTGGTTTTGTGGCGTCAATTGCACTGAACCGCTTCATGTTCGGTGAGATGTACGACTCACAAGCACATCAACAAGGCACTTTTCCTGCTTGCAATGATCCTATGTGCGTGCGGAACCAGATGTTCATCCTAATGGCCATCAATGTTCTTGCAACCTTCGCAGCTGTGCTTGTGCACTTGCGTTTTGCCCGCTTCACGGCGGAGAAGGACCGTGAAGAGGCGTCTCTTGGCATGCCAAAGCGTAGCGGCAACGATGTATTGGCAACAGATCCCCCAGAGCCCTTCGAGGGCGGTAATCGTGTAGAGTAGTAAGGGGTTGATTTCTTGTCGTTACTCTATGAGTAATATCTTTTTTTTTCGTATCTTCTACTCCATGTTTGTTTTTTGTTCGTTAAGGGTACCAACATCCCAGTGCACTGTTGTGTGAGTGCTGCTGAATGTGCAGGGGTAGAAAGCGACTTCCCGGACGCAAAGTTTCCAGTACTGGACGGAAAAGAGGGAATGGTCAATGAATTTTCTTATTTTCGAGCTACCTTCAAAACGAATACATTGTCCAATTGTTTTGATGATGTGTATGATTTCGTGACCTCATTGTGGCTGTGTGTGTGTGGTTTTGGCTGCGACTTGTGCGGTGACCGCTGAGGCTGGGCCCTCTTCCTCCCACGGCAGTGTCCTCTCTTAGCCACCCCTGGTCTGCCCTCCGCGCCGCTTCGTCTCACATTGAGGGCGAAGAGATGTTTTGTTTCATTATTCCCCTCTGCATTAAAACGCGTTATTTATGGTCGTGATCGGAGGGGCACCAACGTCAGCACACGGGCAAAAACGTGCTTGTGCGCTATGTGCAGCCGCAAGGGGGCCGTCTCACATTTTTAGAACTGAGAAAACCAAATATAAGGGGGTTGTCCTCACCGTCACAACGTACACAACGCGAAGCCAGGGCGCTGTGAAGACTTGGCAGCACTTGTACTGTGTGGTTGTTGTGCTTGCATGCCGCTCTGTCTGATGTTTCGTGCTCGC
>NW_008826501.1:0-7018 GCF_000691245.1 Trypanosoma grayi
AACAAGAAACAAAAACAACGGGGGTGAATTCACCATACGAGCCGTCCCCGCAGCAGCTGAAGCAAATGCATTTCCCCCACCCACACAAACCCGTACAAAAGAAGCCGAAGCCCAAAACAAAGAGGGGGATGCTGTACGCCCAACAACGGGCAGCCGCCACGCATTCCTCCCAGAGCCAGGGCGCACTAAGCACACAAAGCGGGGAGAGCAGCGCCACACAGACAAACTCCCAGCAGCAGCAGCAGCCCAACATGCGGAGCGTGGCTCAGCACACACACACACAGAGATGAAAAGAGTATCCCACAGCAGAAGAAACAGTTAGTGCGTGACGCACAGCAGCGTGCAAAGCCAAGCCCAAATAAAATTAAAGAAACGACCCACATCACCAATGCCATCGCATGCAATGCAACCCGTGATGGGTGGAGCGCACTGAAACAATTAGATAGATTATCAGGAATTTTATTTCTTTTTTTTTTTAAAGTATTTTAAAGTGCGGCCATCCGCCCCCACTGCGGCACACCGTTAGACGGGTCATACATTCTACCGGGCACACACACACATGCCTCAGCACGCAGCCAGAAGGGTCATCACACTCAGAAGCAGCGGCGGCCCACGCACACACGCAGGACTGTCGCTGGTGTCCGCTCTGCCATTATCATGCGCCAAGTTGTTTGTCACCTGCCTCCTCGATGCGTCCGCGGCTCCTCCTTCCGCTTTATCAGCCATGCTTTTCGGTGCAGGAGAATGCGGCGTTGTACCGCCACCATCAGCGCCACCTATTGGAGTGACAGTCTATGCCCCAGGCTGGGGGCCTCGGTTCTCATTCGACGACTCCGCAGCACCTGCAGTGGGGCCGCTCATGCCCGGTTCCTCCGTGAGGCCCAACAGCAACGCAGCACTCTGGGCAGCCTTCTCGGCGTACGTCAGCCTAACTGCTGCCTGGTGCGCACCCTCCGCTGCGCTCTTGCCAATCCCCGCCTGACTCTTGAACGCGTCAACACTCTCCACTGCCCTGCCCACCGACTCGTTAACGGCACCCGCCACCGCCTTGGCGTTTCGCAGCGGGGCCGTCGACTGCGCCGCCACCCCTTCAGGCGGAGCAGCGGCGGCAGTCACGCAGAAGAAACTGCGGCACAGCACAAATGGGCAGCAGGAATACCACGCGACGCGACACCACCACCGTACTCAATGGAAGCACAATGGTCCGCACGAGAGAGAAAGAGAAGACACACACATGTGACACGCACACACACACATCCAGCCGGAGACTGAGGCACAGCCCGCAACACGCAGCGCATCCACAGTCAAAAAGAAGTCCCATTAGAATAGAAGACCCAAGACGTCGCTCAGTGACCCAACAAAAAAAACGTAAAATAGCTCCCCTCCAAAAAAAACAATTAAAAGCATTGCAGTACTGTGATGGACGGGTATAGAAGTATTACGCCTCGCTCAATATTTGCAGGACTGTGTCCCTCTGTGCTCTCAATGTGTGCTAGCGAGAGGCGGTGCGGCCCCAAACACCCACGCCGCAGCGAATCACATAGGAGGAGAGTCACGAAGGGAAGAAGCGGTCAAACACCTCGAGTGCACTCCGCCACACTTGAGAGTGGCGGAGCGCACAGGGAAGCAGCATCAGCAGCAGTGAAATGAAACGAAAAGGGCTGCAGCAGCCAAGGGGGTTGGCCTGCAGGGGCTCACACACACAACGGGGAGAGCAGCACTACACAGACCACCTCCCAACAGCAGCAATGAAAATAAAAGAAACCATCCATTAACGCTCAGTATTTAGTTCCCATGGGTGCAAGCATTTACGTAAGAAAGCAACAACCAGCACTCTCACCACGCATCACACAGAACCTAGGGTCAGCGCCCCTATCAGCAACAACACCAGTAGTGGTGTATGCAGCCACGCAGCAATGACGCTGCCATTCGTCTTGCAGGACGCCGCAGCCGCTCCATCAGTCATACGCCGCGCCTTCCCCTCAGCTGTCTTCAGCGCTGCTGCAGCGACTGCCTGCGTGCGTTGCACCACACCCTCAGCAGCCTCCGAAGCGGCTGCAGTGAGGTCCCTCACCAGGCCAGCATTCTTCTCTGCAGCCGTCGCCCTTTCCACAGCTGCCTCAGCACACCTCTGCGCGTCCTTAATAAGCTCCACCGCCTCTGCATTCCCCGCCTTGACACCCTTCGCGATGTCCGCTGAATTCTTAGCGAGGCGTGCGCCATCCGCAACAACCTTCACTGCCTCCTTGGCTTTGACTTCATCATTCGCCTCAGTAGCACTCGTTCCTCTAGTCTGCTTTACCGTCTCAGCGTACTCTGCCGCATTCGCGAGGGAGTCCGGCACACCAGCAACGTCCTCCGCTGCCTGCATAACCTTGTCCGCTGCAGCCGTGGCAATGCCCTCTGCCTCCCGAGCCTTCTCCACCGCGTAATTGGCGTTCGCCGCAGCCTGCCTCGCCTCCTCCACGGCAATCTCAGCTTTCTCAATCGCCTCGTCGGCCTGCGCAGCTGCTGTCGTGACATCATCCACCGCATCCGCACATTTCGCCTCAGCCTCCTTGCAGATCTCTGCCAGCTCCGCAGCCTTCCTCGACGCCTCCATGGCTGCTCCAGCAGCTTCTGCACCTGTGTCCATGACTTCGTCCGCCTTATTCTTGGCCTCAGCGGCATCCATGCTTGCCTCGCCCGCCGAGTCCGCCGCAGCTGTGAATTTATTCGCGGCCTCCATCATTTTCCGAGCCGCATCCGTCGTTTTCTTCACTGCCTCTGGAATGTTCTCAACCATATTCGTAGACGCCACCTGCTTCGGTGAGGCGGGTGTTTCGCCGGAGGACACATTTTCATCGGAAGTCGACGATGATGCCATCAGTACCTGCCGCGAAGCACGTTGCACAGGCCTGGCATGGCTCAGCTGCTTCTCTGGAACGGTTTTCTTCGGCTTCACCTGAGAGCTTTGCAGACTGTCCGTGCCACTCATATCACCACTCGGCGGAGCTGAATTCGCACGCACGCCATGAGCTTCGGGCGAAGGTGTCGGCGATGGAACAGCGACACCTCCGCTCGCACTCTCAGCTTTCAGTACTTTAGCAGCCTTTGCTCGAGGTGGCACAGAAGCCTGCCGCTCCCTCTCAGTCCTTGGCATTATTATAGACGGTGTTTCCGCCGTAGCCGGACCCCCCTGCGCCCCTCCTTCAGCACTCAGCGAATACACAAAGCTCGCAGCAGGTCTAATTGCTGCCGATCCCGAGCTTAATGTTGCACTCTCCACGCCCGTTACATGCGTTGGCGTTGCTTCTGTCGCCGCCTCGCCGCTCTTGTGCGGGTTTTCAGCCAGCTTCCCTCCAGCGTTACACAGCGCCACTGCCCGTTCAGCATACTCCGAAGCCTTCTCAGCCATCGCTTCACCCTCCTCAATGAGCGTCGCTGTGGCTCTGGCGTTGGTCACCGCTGCGTTAGCTCTTTGCACTGCGTCCAAAGCGAGTGACCTCACAGCCTCCGCTGCCTCTGCCGCCCCATTCGCTTCCTTCACCGCGTCCGCAGCTTGCGCTGCTGCCTTATCGAGCGGGACGCTTATCTCAGGCACAGCAGCACTCACGCACAGGGCTGTGCAGCACCACAGTGCGAGGGCCAGCAGGCACAGCAATTGGCGTACCATCTTCATCTTTCTCAGTATAGCTTGAGCAGCTGGCGTCTGAGAATAGGGACACACACAGCTGGTAGCACAGACACACACACATGGCGGGGATGAGCAACAGGCAACGACAAGAGCATACCATCCATGTGTGCAGCGCTGCACCAAAGCAAGAGATATCACTTAAAGAAGTCTGGTGCCGACAGGGCACGCACCAGTGCTTAATGCACAGAAGACCAACGACCCCAAACAACGAGAGGGAGTGCGGCGTCCAACACACCAGCGCACAGACCCTTGGAAGACGGAGGAGGAGGCGCCGAGCCCACAACGGGGCAGCAATAAAGGAAGGAAAACAAAAAAGCCCAACATGTGGGCTCCAGTGACCACAAGGGTCGCAAACAATTACAAATTAGGAGGCCCTGCTTGTTTTGTCACCACACCGCTCAGAGCACAGAAATGCTGGCCAGCGCTGCCACCAGCAGAGCAGCAGCAGCCATCGTGGCGGTGGTCGCGTCTGTCTTTGCGGCATTTATGGCCGCATTAGGCGTCGCTCCATCTGTTTCTGTCCGTTTGTCGGCAGCGGCAGCGGGAGTCTCTGTCGTCGCAGAAGTGAGGGGAGCGCTCCCAATGGAATCAGGCTCCTCTTTTTTGGTGTCCTCTTTGGTGGAAGTAACACCATCTCCACTTGCCATTCCCTCGGACGCTGTGGATTCTGCTTGGTGATCAGCACCGACACCTTGAGGGCCCTGCGCAGCTCCCGCGGCGGCGGCGGCGGGCAGCGGGGCTGGGGCGTATCCATCACGGCTTGTGACGGCCGAGTTGCCCCCTGACGGCAGATCTGAGTGAAGCGCTGAATTCGCTGCCGAGTTGTGGGATGGCTGACTTCCAGACGCCAGTGGAAGTATCGGCCGTTGTAAGCCAATGTCCCTGACGCCTGGTTCCGCAGAGTGATCGGGAGCAAGATCTCCTCTCGGAGCCTCACGCCCCTTACCATTAACAACACTTTTCACTTGCTCAAACGGAGAATTCTTGGCCTCCAGATCGTCAGAAAGGTTTTTCTTCTCTTCCAAGGTCTTCACGATGTGGCCCTTGCTTGCCTTCTTACACACCTTCTTCTGCCCCACTGGGCGTGACTCCTCCAACTCACCCTCTGTTTGATCACACTCCTGATCACTCTGCGCATGCGGCTGCTCCATACCTGTTGGGCGCTGGAGGTCACTGTCGCTCCTTGCGTGTGATCCACTCAGCTGGGCGCCGGCATCCTGCCCGCTGCTCACTTTAGAATCGGAAGACGGAGGGGAAGTACACGAATCCTTTTCTGGTGTTTGTCCTTCACCGCACACCTTGGCGTCTGGAAGGTTCAAGCCCGGTGAAGCGCCTACAGCCGCATCTCTGCTTCCTGTCGCACCGGGCGCATGTCCCACCGACTGCGCTTGCTGTTGGCCTTCCACTCCACCTGCACCTGCTGCTGCTGCACCACCAGCGGCAGTTGTAGCTGCTGCGCACAGCGTGGCACACAGCACTGCAGCAGCCCACATGCACAGCTCGCGGCGCTGCATCACCACCAATATCGCTTCAGTTGTTGAGCTCTACGCGGGGAAGGAAGATATAGAGGTGCAACCACGCCACACGCATACATAGAAAGAGAAGGAACAGAACAACAACAGCGACACAACACATGAACAAAACACCACCGATGCATCCGTTTCAAAACAATTGAGTGGCGGGAGAGGCACACAGCCCACCAGGAGGGAAGAACCGACTGGCCTAAAAGTAAAAGAGACGCCCTGACACGCACAGCGCACAAACGAGTGTCATCGCGGGCGGATTAAAAGAAGCCCAGAAGCCCACATCGGAGCAGCAATGAATGAAATGAAAAAGTCTATTATCAAGTATATGTATTCAGTCCTCCCACGAACCCAAGCAATTAAACAATATTACCACTAGTTAAAGGCTCCCCTCATTGGCACAGAGTCACATAGGCGAGTGCCCCCGACAGAAGAAGCGGCACGCGTATCCACGCAGAGACGCTACTGCCGTCCGCTTTGCGAATCACCTTCACAACAACAGCACCCGTCTCAGTCTTTGCATCTGTTGCTCTGTTGGAAATATGCTTTCCTTCCTCCTCAACCTTCTGTGTTACAGTTGCCTCTGCTTCTCGCGTTGCACCTTTGACCTTCTCCGGCGAAGCTGTCCCTGCCTTCTGTATTGTATCTTCAACCTTCTCTGTTGCAGTTGCCTCTGCTTCTCGTGTTGCATCTTTAACAGTACGCGCTGCCTTTTCAGCCATGCTCAGCAACAGCCCGGCGCTCTCCACGGCATCAGTGGTGCTCTTCAACATCATTCCAGCGCTATTCTCTGCCGCCGAAGCCTTTACCAGTGCAGCCGCAGCGTTTGTCGCCGCTTCCGTGACGTACTCCATTGCTTTGTCCGCCTCTGCCGCCACCACCTTGGCTGGTGTCGTAACCGTAGCTTCGGTTCCCGACGCTTCCACAGCGACCATCAGTGCTCCATGTTGAAATGCCAGTGGCACTGTTTCTCCCACCTCAACGGATGGGACGGGACCCAATTTTGACACTTGCGGTTCCTCTTCCTCAGTTTCGGCATTAATCTCTGGGGTGACCACTGTAACCATATCAGTACTCTTCTCCTCTTCGTGAGAGGTACCGCCATTCATCGTTCTTTGTTGATTCTGGCTCAGTTCGTTCGTGTTGTGGTCCGATGGAAGAATATTCTTTGGCACTGTGTGGACTGCAACTGGCACCGATACTTCCCCTTGCAACGCACCGTGCTCTTGCCGCTCCACAACTGCACGCTGATCTTCTTCATCGGCCGTTGGTGTGGATTGTGATGTTGTTGTTGATGTCTCACTGCTCGAAGCCACAGACAGATGGTTATTACTTGCTGACAGAGAGGAATCAGAGTGTCCAGTTTGATGACCCGGTGAATCCCCAGGAATATGCTCTTGGTTTTCACGCTCCTGGCTTTTCGTCAACGTCTCACTTTTCATCTTACCATTCCTCACCGTTTCCACGCCATCTCTCATTTCTCTCTCTTCATGCTCCACTTCTGTCTGAACAGCAGTCGTTTGTCTCTCCAGCCCCTGCACGCTGGCTGCAGTTCCACCAGTCCCATCTGCGCCAACTCTACGCTCGGACTCAGAAGAGTCAGTTTGCCCATTAGAGCTCTCTGATCTTGTTACTGTCGTCCCCTGTCGTGAACTGCTTGTTTTCGCTGCTGGTGATGCCTTCTGTGGTGCTCCTGCAGCCTTTGCGGTGCGCTCCGCAAACATGGCGTAGATCAGTGCATTCCGGGCACTCTGCGCCGCCGCCGCGGAACTCTCCGCTCCAGCCGTGGCGGTCAGCGCCGCTGCTGTGGCGTTGGCGC